>NC_060148.1:136072888-136377554 GCF_021461385.2 Schistocerca piceifrons | reverse complement strand
CTCCCAACAATTGGGGATATCGATACCCACTTCTGAGCTGGAGAAGTGTAAGTCTTCTTTGGCTCCTCTTACTAGGAAGGGGTCCATTGGGTCACTACCTTCTCAGGTTTCTGCTAGTGGGAAAGATGACACCCACCAGTGGCTGAAGAGCCCAAAAGCAGTTAGTCATAGTGCTTCACGCTCATCCTCAGTCCCAGAGATTGTATCAGTGAAGTTCTCCCAGTCAGGGAACCAGTGAGAGAAATAAAAAAAAGTCCCCAAGACCAAGGGAATTGTGGAGGAACCGAAACCACCACCACCTATAAGCTCTTCATCTGCAGATAAGGTGGAGATTCTGGTGTCTGCTGAGGACCTAGATCTCGCCAGACCATTAGACACAATGGATATGGACTGCTCAGGCAAAAAGTCGGTGGCAGCAGGTGACCCTGAAGCGTAAACTGCCTCACTAAATGTTCCATGCTTTGCCAGTCTCACAATGACATCATTCTCCAGTGGAATTTCTGCGTTTTTTCCCACTGCCTGACTGAGCTACAGCAACTGTTCAGCTTTCCACGTGCTTTCTGCATTGACCTCCAGGAAACGTGGTTCCTGGCAAAGCAGACCCCTGCCCTCTGTGGCTGTAAGGGATACTACAGGAACCATAGTGGCTATAATAGTGTGTCAGTTGGAGTTTGTGTCTGTGTCCTGAACTCAGTATACAGTGAACCTGTTCCCCTTCAAACCCATCTTGAAGCTGTGGCTGTCAGGATAGGGATGACACAGGAAATAACTATATGCAATATATATCTTCCTCCAGATAGTGCAGAATCCCTGAATGTATTAACTACACTGAGTAATCAACTCTCAAACCCTTCCTACTTTTGGGAGATTTTAACTCCCGTAACCCCATGTGGGGTTGCACAGTGCTAATTGGCTGAGGCAGAGATGTCGAAACGTTACTGTCTCAGTTCGAACTTTGCCTGATAAATACTGAGGCCGCCACACGTTTCAATGTGGCTCATGGCAGTTACTCGGCGATTGATTTATCAATTGACAGCCAAGGACTTCTCCTTTCTACCAACTGGAGAGCACATGACGACCTGTGCGGTAGTGACCAGTTCCCCATCTTCCTGTCACTCACCCGATGTCAGGCCCATGGACGCCTGCCCAGATGGGCTTTAAACAAGGTGGACTGGGAAACTTTCATCTCTGCTGTCACCATCAAATCTTCCCCACATGGCAACATCGATGTGATGGTTGAGAAGGTGACTACAACAATCGTTTCTGTGGCAGAAAACACGATCCCTCGCTCTTCAGGGTGCCCCAGCTAAAGGCAGTCCCTTGGTGGTCGCCGGATGTCACTGAAGCAATTTAGAGGTGTTGGCTAGCTCTTCAGTGGCATAAGTGGCACCCTTCCCTGGAGCACCTCATAGCCTTTAAATGGCTTCTTGGCCACGTTAACCAACTTAAACGACAGAAGCAGGAGTGTTTGGTGAGATATGTCTTGACCATTGGGTGTGATACGCCACTTTCCCAAGTCTGGGCAAAGATGAAATGTGTCTCGTGAGTACCTGACTCCAACAAGTATTCCTGGTGTTAACATAAATTTTGTGTTATCTACCAACACAAAAGTGATTGCCACGTGTTTTGCTGAGCACTTTGTTCGAGCCTCTGCATCAGAGAACTACCTAACAGGCTTTCACACTCCCAAATGGCTGGTGGAAGGAAAAGTCCTCTCGTTCACTACACTCCAAAGTGAATTCTATAACGCACCATTTACAGAGTGCGAGATCCTGAGTGCCTTGCACATCACCCTGACACAGCTACTGGACCAGATCAGATTCACAGTCAGATGATTAAACATCTTTCATCTGACTACAAGCGTCATCTCCTTGTCTTCAACAAAATCTGGTGCGATGGCATCTTTATATTGCAATGGCGGGAGAGCACCATCATTCCAGTGCTCAAACCCAGTAAAAACCCACTTGATGTTGATAGCTGTCGCCCCATCAGCCTCACCAACGTTATTTCTTTGCTGCTGGACTGTATGGTGTGTCGGCAGTTGGGTTGGGTCCTGGAGTCAAGTGGCCTACTGGCTTCATGTCAGGGCGGCTTCCACTAGGGTCCCTCTACCACTGATAATCTTGTCCCTCGAGTCTACCATCCAGACAGACTCGTCCAGCTGCCAATACCTGGTTGCCAACTTTTTTGATTTACGAAAAGCATATGACACAACCTGGCAACATCATATCCTTGCCACATTATACGAATGGGGTTTCCAAGGCATGCTCTCGATTTTGATCCAGAATTTCCTGTCACTTCGCACTTTCTGTGTCCAAGTTGGTGTCTGCCATAGTTTGCTCCATATCCAGGAGAATGGGGTCCCACAGGGCTCTGTATTGAGTCTCTCTTTGTTTTTAGTGGGTATTAATGGTCTAGCAGCAGCTGTAGGGTCGTCCGTCTCACCTTCTCTGTATTCTGCATTTCGTACTGCTCCACCAGTATTGGTGTTGCTGAGTGGCACCTACAGGGAGCCATTCATAAGGTGCAGTCATGGGCTCTAGCCCACAGTTTTCAGTCGCTAAGTCATGTGTCATGCACTTCTGTCGGCGTCGTACCCTTCATCCAGAACCAGAACTTTACCTCCATGACGATCCAATAACTGTAGTGGAGACATATCGATTCTTAGGACTGGTTTTCAACACCCGATTGACTTGACATAATCACTTTTGTCAGCTTAAGGGGAAGTGCTGGCAGCACTCCAATGTTGTCCGCTGCCTGATCAACACCAACTGGGGTGCTCATCGCTCTATGCTGCTGCTGCTGCTGCTCTACAGAGCCCTCTTCCAATCCCTCCCTGACTATGGGGGTCTGGTTTATGGTTCGGCGGCGTGTGCAGTGTTGTGTTAACTTGGCCCGGTGCTCCACTGTGGCCTACACCTAGTGACATGAGCTTTTAGGACGAGTCCAGTGACCAATGCCGTTGTGGAGGCCAGAGTACCTCCATTGCAGATTAAGCATGCACAACTGCTGGCCAGTTACATTGCGCACATTAGTAGTTCTCCTGCACATCTGAATCAGTGTCTCCTTTTCCCACCTATGGCAGTTCATCTCCCACATCGGTGGCCCAGGTCAGGGCTATTGATTGCGGTTTGTGTGCGGTCCATTCTCCCTGAACTGGAATCCTTCCCTTTACCACCTCTACTTACGGTCCGTTTACGTACACCTCCATGGTGTACACCACATCCGCAGCTTTGGCTGGACCTTTCACATGACCCTAAGGACTCCGTTAACCCTGCAGCTTTCTGGTGTCACTACTTCTCAATTATTGACATGTTCCGGGGCTGTGAAGTGGTTTACACCAATGACTCGATGACTGATGGTCGTGTTGGCTTTGTCTACGTTCATGGCGGCCATATTGTGAACAGCATTCCTTACCCGATGGCTGCAATGTATTCTCTGCAGAGCTGGTGGCCCTTTCTCATGCACTTCAGTATCTCTGTTCATGCCCTGAAGAGTCATTTCTTTTATGTACTGACTCCTTGAGCACTCTGAAATCTATCGACCATTGCTACCCTCGTCATCCATTGGTAGCATTCATCCAGGATTCCATCTATGCCCTGGAATGCTCCATTCGTTCAGTGGTGTTTATCTCGACCCCTGGTCATGTGAGAATCCCAGGAAATGAACTTAGTGACAGGCTGGCCAAACAGGCTACACGGAAACCACTTCTGTAGATTGGCATCCCCACAACTGAGCTGCTTTCTTTATTATGTCACGAGGTTTTTCAGCTTTTGGAGACGGAATGGGAAAATCTCAGTATGCACAACAAATTGCGAGCCATTAAGGGGACCATGAATGTGTGGAAGCCCTCGATGAGGGCCCCTCGCAGGGACTCGGTGGTTCTCTGCCGGCTCCACATCGGCCATGCCTGGGCGGCTCACCGCTACATCATGCGCTGTGAAGACCCACCTCAGTGTCGGTGTGGCGCCCGGTTGACAGTGGCCCATATTCTTCTGCTTTGTCCTCCTTTGGCTGCCCTGTGTCTTCATCTTCAGTTGCCGGACTTATCATTGATTTTAGCAGATGACGCCTCATCAGCAGATTTGGTTTTACATTTCATCCATGAGGGTGCGTTTTATCATTCGATCTGAGTTTTAGCGCATGTCCTTTGTCTGTCCTCCACCATAGTGCTTTTTAGGGTGGAGGTTTCAATGTGTTGCTGACTGCTTCCTTGCTTTACTATCTTCTGTTTCTTGCATCTCTGTTTTCTTTTCTGCTTTTGTTACTTTTAGTGTTCATTGCCTTTCCTTCATTCTTGTGGTCTTTCCTTTCTTTCCGTTTTGTTTTACGTCTTGACTGTTTTATTCTCACACATGTGGCATTGTCTTATTACAAACAAGGGACTGGTGACCTCGTAGGTTTGTCACTTTCCACATCTTCTAAACCAGCCAATCTTGAGCACATCTGTTCATGCCCTGAGAGTCGTTTCTTTTGTGTACTGACTCCTTGAGCAGCCTACAAGCTGTTGACCAGTGCTACCCTCACCATCCTTTGGTAGCGACCGTCCAGGAGTCCATCTATTCCCTGGAATGGTCCAGTCATTCAGTGGTGTTTGTCTGGACCCCAGATCATATCATATAATCCCTGGCAACGAACTTGCAGACAGGCTGGCCGAACAGGCTACGTGTAAACCTTTTGTGGAGATGGGCTTCTCTACAACTGAACTGCATTCAATACTATGCCACAAGGTTTTACAGCTTTGGGAGATCAAATGCCATAACGTCAGCATGTGTGCCATTAAGGAGAATTCGAATGTGTGGCAGTCCTCCATGCTGGCCTCTCACAGGGACTCTGTAGTTTTTTCAGCTCCACATAGGCCACACTTGAGTGATACATGCCTACCTCTTGTGCCATTATGACCCACCTCAGTGTCGGTGCAGCCCCCAGCTGGCAGTGGCCCATATCTTGGTGAGCTGTTCTCCTTTGGGTGCCCTGTGACAGACTATTCAGTTACGACTCATTGCCATTAATTATAGCTGACACCTTATTGACCAATTTAGTTGTACATTTTATACATGACTGTGGGTTTTATCATTCTATATTAGTATTAGTGCATGTCCTTTGTCCCTTTGTCTTCTCCACTCTAATGCTTTTATGGTGGATGTTTTAATGTGTCACAGAATGGATGCCTTTTCCTTTTTATTATCATGGTCTGGCAGCCAGTCAGTCATTTACTCGCTTGTTTCTACCTGTTCTACCTGTGTCTTGCTTCTCTCTGTGGTTTTCTTTTCCTGCTTCGTCCATAGTAGTGTTGGTTGTCCTACTGTAGTTATTTTGGTTCTTCCTTTCTCCTACCATTGTGCTGTATGCCTCCTTTGTTTCCTTCTTCCCATAGTGTAATTCTTTTACCAATGACCTCGCAGTTTGGTCTTTCCCCCCTCACCCTCTTTTAAACCAACCAACCAACCAACCAACCATTCCTTTTGACGTTCTCCCAGAAATTGTCAGAGAGGTGCCCACTTGGCTGACTGTAACCAACTTAACTCTTTTGTCTTAACACAGGAACACCCATATTCCTTTCCGACTCCTCACACGCCTACTCCCATTTGGACATATACTTCTGCACTGCCCAGCTTGCCCATGGTCCCTAGCGGTCCGTTCCTTCTGACACGTACTTGAGCGACCATTTCCTGTGTGCTATCCATATGCTGACTCCTGCCCCACCTGCATTCACACCCAAATGGCAGCTTACTAAGGCTGACTGACTGGGGGCTTTGCTCCTCCCTGGTGGCCTTCGACGAACAAGATTTCCCCAGTTCTGATGACCAGGTGGAATATCTCACAATCGTTACCTTACTCCTGCAGAATGTTCCATTCCTCACGCTTCTCCTTTACCACGCCATGTCCCAGTCTCTTGATTGACAGAGGCATGTCACAATGCAATTAGCATGTAGAGATGTACTCTACACGTTTTCAACCACCATGCTACGAAGGCATCCTACAGCGATGCATGCACAGTGTCGTCGTGTTTTTCGGAATAGCAAAAAAGCTTGTTGGATTTCATTTACAAGTTCTTTTAACAGTTCCACTCCCACTGTCATGTGGACCAACCTCTGATGACTCACTGTGGCTAAGATCCATTCTCCAGTTTCTGGTCTGACGGTAGCAGATGAGGCTATTGTCATCTCGTAACGCCTTGGGCCGTCATTTTGCGGATATTTCGAGCTTTTCTCACTGTCGCCCTCCTTTCCTCCATCGGAAACGAGCAGAGGCAGCTCGGGCAATATCCTACTCTTCTGGAAATCGAGTGTGCTACAATTCCGACTGTACTATGAAGGAGCTAGTGTGTTGCTGCTGTCAGGAGGTGGTGTCACTTCAGCATTGTCACACGTCCTCCTTTCATGGGACTAAGCTCCAGGTTTTTAAGCATCGCCTTGGACAACCTCCTCTCGACCCTCCCGCCGCAAAGCGGTAATTTTAACTATGTTGTGTATTGGGCGCTGCCTTTTTAGCCATCAGCATTTGATAAGTGGCGCTCCCCCACCACTTTGTGCACATTCCGCCCAACTTGTAATTGTCTGTCATTTCCTGAGGGAATGCCCTTTTTATGTACCTGCTTGGATTTGCTGTCAGAGTTATTGGCCATTTTTTCTTAGTGAATGACATGCTGGCTGTCGACTGCATTATACTTTTTATCCATCATAGCAATATGGCAAAGGCCATTTAATTTTTAGTTATGGACCTCTGTTTCTCTGTAATGTATTTTGTAGACATTTATCTACATATCCGTTTTTAGCTGTCTTCTCTTCAGTCGATTGGGATTGATATGTGGTAATTTTTATCTCCTCTTTTTCTCTGTTTCACAGTTTTTACATGGGCACATATGAACCTTGTTGTATTTTACTCCCTGAAACGAAATACTAGCAAATGTGCTTGTGAACAACAAAAATTTTATTTCACAACTTTATATTTTGGGCTACTGATTAAATATTGGACTACCCCACATGTACACTATGTGATTAAAAATATCCTGACACCCCAAAACATACATTTCTCATATTCGTTGCATTGTGCTGCCAGGTACTCCATAACAGCGACCTCAGTAGTCATTAGACATCGTGAGCGGGCAGAATGGGGTGCTCAGCGGAACTCACGGACTTCGAACTTCGTCATGTGATACTGTCACTTGTGTCATACGTCTATACACGAGATTTCCACACTCATAAACATCCCTAGGTCCACTGTTTCTGATCTGATAATGAAGTGGAAAGGTGAAGGGACACATACAGCACAAAAGCGTACAGGCCAACCTCATCTGTTGACTGACACAGACTGATGACAGTTAAAGAGAGTCATAAAGGGTAGTAGGCAGGCACCTATCTAGACCATCACACAAGAATTCCAAACTGCATCAGGGTCCACTGCAAGTACTATGACAGTTACGTGTGAAGTGAGAAAACTAGGATTTTATGGTCAAGTGGCAGGTCATAAGTGTCAGTTAGACTCTCAGCGAGAGCAGCACTGCTAGTTCCTGCTAATAATAACGCGAGTACACTGTTCACTTGTTACATATTTTTAAAAGCTTCAAACAGGACCGATCGCAGTAATGGATAGGAACAGTGATTGTTGTGTACAGATGCGAGCTGAGTTGGCAACCTTTCACTCACAGCTCATGGCCTCTTTGACTTCCATCACACAGCTTGAGGCTGCTGCCAAGGGGTGTCACTGTGGGGTATCGAACGTGGGATTGCAAGGGATGTCGAGCACATCCCACATGTTCTCTGATTGGTCCACTGCTGTGCCTGCCCCAGGTACTATGAGGTTGAACCCTCACCCATAAAGTGGGAGATCATTCCAAAGTCCGGCAGGCAGCAAAAAACTTTTCGAGGTGCCGATTGTAGCGCCTCCCTGGTTCGATTCACAAACAGGTTTTGGGCGTTATCTGTGGCTGATGATGTCTCTCAGCCTGACGCTGTTGTCCATTCTGTTCCAGAGGAAGCTTCTCAGTCCACAAGGTCTGGACATTCACAGAGGGCGGGTTTGCTGGTAGTTGGGAGCTCCAACATTAGGTGCATAATGGGGCCCCTTAGGAACATGGCAGCCAAGGAGGGGAAGGAAGCCAGTGTGCATTCCAGGGGGAGTCCTTCCGGATGTGGGAAGGGTGCTTCTGGATGCCATGAAGAGTACAGGGTGCTGCCAACTGCAGGTGGTGGCTGATGTTGGTACCAATGACATTTGTCTCTTTGGATCGGAGCAGATTCTGTCTGGTTTCAGGCGGCTAGCGGAAATGGTGAAGACTGAGAGTCTTGCTTCCGATATTGAGGCAGAGCTCACCATCCACATCGTTGTCGACAGAACCGACTGTGGTCCTTTGGTGCAGAGCCGAGTGGAGGGTCTGAAACAGAGGCTCAAGCGGTTCTGTGACTGTACGCTGCAGATTCCTTGACTTGCACCATCGGGTGGTGGGTTTCCGGGTTCAACTTAATAGGTCAGGAGTCCAGTACACACTGGAAGCGGGTACACGGGTATTGGGGGTTGTGTGGAAAGGACTGGGCGGTTTTTTAGCTTAGAGGGTATCAGGGAACCATAGAAGGGACGTCCATCTAAAAGTGCTCAGGTAAAACAAAGTGAGGTAGTTGTAGAAACTATTGGTATTGCAGTTGTAAATTGTCGTAGCTGTGTTGGGAAAGAACCAGAGCTCCAAGCCCTAGTAAAAAGCATAGTTGTAGGTACAGAGAGCAGGCTAAAGCCGGAGATAAGTTCAGCCAAAAGTTTTTCAAATGATGCAACAGTGTTGAGGAAGGATAGATTAAATACAGTTGGTGGAGTATTTATTGCTGTCAGAGGTAGTTTACCTTTTAGCGAAATTGAAGTAGATAGTTCGTGTGAAATAGTATGGTCAGAGGTTATACCTGACAATCGGACTAAACTATCAATTGGATCGTTTTACCGACACTCGACTCAGAAGATACAGGTATTGAGTAGTTCAAAGAAAAATTGAGTCTCATTTCAAATAAGTACCCCGTTCATAAAATTATAGTCGGTGGTGACTTTAATCTACCCTCAATATGCTGGAAAAATCATATGTTTAAAGCCATTGGCAGGCATCAAAATTCATCCAAAATTGTACTGAATACATTCTCAGAAAATAATTTTGAACAATTAATTCATCAGCCCACTTAAAGCGTAAATGGTTGCGAAAGCATACTTGACCTTTAGCAACAAATAATCGTCGACAAATAGTGAGTATTGTGTCGAATACAGGAATTAGCGACCACAAGTCAGTTGCTGCTAGGCTTAATATGATAATACTTACAACCATCAAAAAGAAACGCAAAGTATATCTATTTAAAGAAGCTGATAAAAATACTCTTGTGTAGAAAAGTTGTGAAATGTTTTCAAAGAGATAGTATGGAGAGCCATTGAGAGATATATACCACATAAATTAAGAGATGATGGTACTGATCCCCCATGGTACACAAAACAGCTCTGATAGTTGTAGCAGAAGCAGTGAATAAAGCATGTCAAAATAAAAAGAACGCAAAATCCCTAAGATTGGAAAAGTTTTACAAAAGTTCGATATATACCGCGTACTTAAATGTGAGATGCTTTTAATAATTTCCACAACTAAATTCTGTCTCGAAATCTGGCAGAGAACCCAAAGAGATTCTGGTCATACATAAAGCACACAAGTGGCAAGACGCAATCAAAACCTTCATTGCGCGATAAGAACGGTGAAATCACTGATGACAGTGCCACTAAAGCAGACTTACTAAACACGGTTTTCCGAAACTCCTTCACCAAAGAAGACGAAGTAAATATTCCTGAATTCCAATCAAGAACAACTGCCCAGATGAGAAACATAGTAGATATCCTCAGTGTAGCAAAGCAGCTTAAATCAATAAAGGCAAGGCCTCTGGTCCTGATTGCATACCAGTCAGGTTCCTCCCAAAGTATGCTGATAAAATAGCTCCATATTTAGCAATTATATACAACCGCTTGCTCAAAGAAATCTGTACCTAAAGACTGGAAAATTGCTAAAGTCACACCAATACCGAAAAAGGGAAGTAGGAGTAATCCGTTGAATTACAGTCCTATATCACTAACGTTGATTTGCAGTAGGATTTTGGAACATATACTGTATTCAGACACTATGAAGTACCTCGAAGAAAACGATTTATTGACACGCAGCACGGTTTCAGAAAATATCGTTCTTGTGAAACATAACTAGCTCTTTATACTCATGAAGTAATAAGTGCTATCGACAGGGGATGTATAAGGCTTTCGACACCGTTCCTCACAATCGTCTTCTAACCAAACTGCATGCCTACGGAGTATCGCCTCAGTTGTGCGACTGGATTCGTGATATCCTGTCAGAAAAGTCACAGTTCGTCGTAATAGATGGAAAGTCATTGGCGTTCCCCAAGGAACTGTTAGAGCCCTCTATTGTTCCTGATCTATATTGATGACATAGGAGGCAATCTGGGTAGCAGTCTTAGATTGTTCGCAGATAATGCTGTCATTTACCTTCTTGTTAAATCATCAGATGATCAAACAACTTGCAAAATGATTTAGGTAAGATATCTGTATGGTGCGAAAAGTCGCAATTGACCCTGAACAATGAAAAGTGTGAATTTTTCCACATGGATACTAAAAGAAATAAGCTAAATTTCGATTATGCGATAAGTCACACAAATCTGAAGGCTGTAAATTGAACTAAATACTTAGGGATTACAATTACCACGAACCTACATTGGAACGATCACGTAGATAATATTGTGGATAGAGCAAACCAGAGACTCTGATTCATTGGCGGAACTCTTAGAAGGTACAACAGGTCTGCTAAAGAGACTGCTTGCACCACGCTTGTCCACCCTTTTCTGGAGTATTGCTGTGCGGTATGGGATCTGCATCAGGTGGGACTGACGGATGACATCCAAGAAGTACAAAGGAGGTCAGCTCGTTTTGTATTATCGCGAAATAGGGGAGATAGTGCCACAGACATGATATGCGAATTGGAGTGGCAGTCATTAAAACAAAGGTGTTTTTCGTTGCGACGGAATATTCTCATGCAATTTCAATAACCAGTTTTCTTCTCCAATTTCGAAATTCTGTTGGCGCCCACCTACGTAAGGAGAAATGAGGGCTCGCACAGAAAAATTTAAGTGCTCGTTTTTTCCGCGTGCCATTCGAGAATGGAACGGTAGAGAGACAGCTTGAAGGTGGTTCATTGGAACCTTTATTGTAAATAACAGAGTAATCACGCAGATGTAGATAAGCCACATATCATGCCAGTGAATGCCAAACGCCACCTCGCATGGTGTGTGGAGCGACGACTCCGGTACGACGATCCGATGTGGGAGGGGGGTTTACAACGAATGCCCAGAGAATGTCATCTGACAGAGTGTGTAGTGTCAACAGTAACATTCGGAGGTGGTAGTGTTGTGTTGTGGTCGTGTTTTTCATGGAGGGGGCTTGCACCACTTGTTTTGTGTGGCACTATTACAGCACAAACCTACATTGATGATTTAAGCACCTTCTTGCTTCGCACTGTTGAAGAGCAATTCGGGAATGACGATTAATCTTTCGACACGATCGAGCACCTGTTCATAATGCACGGCCTGTGACGGAGTGGTTACACAACAATAACGTCCCTGTAATGGACTGGCCTGCACAGAGTGGAAGGTGTTATCATGGCTAAGGGTAAGTGAACACCATATTGAATTCCAGCATTATTGATGGAGAGCGTCATGAACTTGTAAGTCGTTTTCAGCAAGGTCTCTGGATACTCCTGATCACATAGTGTATCTTTACTTCTGTTTTGATGCCATGCAGCTGGAGTCTCTGTAAAAGTCTTCGCCTCTTACGTAGTTTCTCACAAGCATGAGGTCATGTTCATATCACAGCCCACATTTTGTCACTATATGCGAAATGTGGGACCCAACTACTGGAACAAATAGTGAATTCCTACATTATGAAATACTTTAAAGAAACTGATCTATTGACACATAATCAGCGGGGATTCTGAATGTCTTTGTGATACATGACTGGTTTCATATTCACATGTAGTGATGAATGCTAGTAATAGCGTATCTCAAGTCGATACCATAATTTTAGATTTTTAGAAGGCTGTTAACATCATTTGTCATAAGTAGGTTCCAGTCAAATTGTGTGCCTTCATTGTTGTCACAGTCATGGCACTAGATTCCTGATTTTCTGTCAGTAAGGTCACAATTCATAGGAACTGATAGAAGTCTTGTACTGGGACTGAAATAATTAGTTGGTTCCCCAAGGAAGTATTATAGGGAATCTTTCGTTCCTAATTTACATAAATGATATAGGAGACAATCTGAGTAGCTGTCTTTAAGATGTTTATTTTCTAGTAAACTCATCAGATGAAGATAAATTCAAAATGATTTAGACAAGATATCTATATGGTGGAAAAATAGAAAATTACCCAAACAATAAAAAAGTGTGGTCACCTACATGAGTACTAAAAAAACTCAAATTATGACTGCACGAAATTCGCACAAATTTAAAGACTTTCAGCTTGACAAAATATGTGTGCACTATATGCATTATAACCATAATATGCCAAGTGTTGGGAAGAAGACAAACCAAAGATCACATTTCATTGGCAGAGATTTAGGAGGAGCAACATTTGTGGAGGACTGCTTACACTGTCCTCATTATGGGAACTCTCAAGGAATGGCAGCAAGCTTTGTTTTATCACAAAGTATGGGAGCTGGAAATGATATGTTAGCTGGGCTGGCAATCAAAACAAAACTGTTTTTATTTGTAGCATGATCTCTTCCTGTTATTTCAATCACCAACCTTTCTCTTCCAAATTCCTAAATGATAAGAGAATAAAGAGCTTGCACATAAAGATAGTGTTCGTATTTCCCCCACATCGTTGTTGAGAGTAGAAGAGTAGAGAAATAGTCTGGAAGCGGTTGTATGAACTTTTGTCAAACACTTACGTGAATTGCAGACATATCATTTAGATGCATATTTAGATGTAGGAGCACTTACGCTACTTGCTTGCTGCACCATTGGTCAAGGACTAGTTGTTAGCATGTCCATAATGCTGTCGCATGGCTCAAATTAACCAGTGTCTATTTGAGCTGCTCTTCATAGTGTATGTTCAATATCTCCTGTCAGTCCTGTTTCATACAAGTGCTGCATGCTTCTGATTTGTACTAGGATGGGTTGTAAGAGTTAGTAAGCAATTTCCTTTGAGGCTCAGTGTTTTTCCTGTAGTCCGCCACTGAACTGAAGTCTGCCATTGGCTTTACCTATAGCTAAGCCTGTGTAATTGTTGAATTTCAAATTCCTAAAAGTTGCTACATCCACATAATTGTATGAGTGAACCATTTCCAGCTGTGACTCATTGATACTGTAGTAGTGGCATCGTACATTTTTTTTGAAGTGTAAAGTGTTAGATTGTGAACATTTACTGCAAGTTGCCCTTCTTAGTACTACGAAATCTGATGAAGATGTGACTACTTGCACAGCACTTTTCTTGTATAGATTGACAAAATCTAAACTGTGTTCTATTTGTAGTAGATAAGAACCCTCAAGCAACAAAGAAATTAGAGATTCCTACACTCATGTTTTATTCAGTACACGCTGCATTTCGGATCCTGTGGTCCATCTTCAGGTGTAATTCGTCCTAATACATGCTTTATTTGTTCTATTGAGTGAGAGGAAATGCATAATCCCGTCACAAAAAGGTCTGATGTTAGGTTACAAATTCGTAAGTCAGATGTGGAATATATGTGCGAAATAGTGGTAAAGATGAACGGTGTACATTTATCAAATAATCCAAGGAAAGCGTTTTTAACGTTTTAGTAACGGCATTGGATGTTTCCTCCATCGTTTTCAAGCAAATAATTTCATTCAAGCGACACCTTCACAAACACATGTTTGCTAACACTTCACAGACGTTTTTGTACATGGCTTGGTTAAAGATGCATTTTTCATAGTGCTAAAGATTTAATTATTAAACAATTGATACATACAGGAAATAACTTCAGAACAGATATTTAAAATTATAGAAATAGCTGTGGCTTGCGAAATCTTTACATTTAACATTGATTCTGGTTTTTTGATTTTGTGGAGGTGTATCTCCAGTTGTTCTGGCAGATCTATGGTCTTACTATTGGCTTCATTATGTAATACTATCAAATTGTTTTCTAGATTGTTGATGACATGGTTCGTTTCCAACATATTTGTGCAATGACTGATTCTTCAAATTGGTTAAGCTTGAAAGCATTTACATGTTCTTGAAAACGTGTTTTGAAGTTCGTGCTTGTTCTCCGTACGTAGTTGCCAGGACAACTAGGGCATGATACTTCATGCACTCTACTGTTGTTGTATGTTTGTATATTTGAATTTATGTTATGGGTGTGTAAGTTAAGTAATTTATTATTAGTTGAGAATGAAACTTACATTTGGTTTTTTTAAAGGTTGGCTATTTATTTGAGAGATTGGGCCTAGGTATGGGATACTGGTGAATATTTTCTCTTCTTTCATAGTGTTGGCATTCATTGTCTTGGCATTGTATGTTTGTCTGTCTGAATTGTTAATTGTTGTGACTGTGCAGTCATTGCTTATGGCAGTGCTCTTTATTGTAACTATCTCATTCTTGAGAATGTTCCCTTTTAGATCAAGAGAGTGTATTCAGTGTAGCATGGATCTAAATGCACCATGTTTCTGTGTGGTGGGATGACTGTTACATCTGTGTATGTGTGTTTTCTGTGCATGCTGAACTTAAGTTTTTGTTGATGGTTGGTGATTTTAAGAACCAGGAAATTTATGCATTTGTTGTCCTCATGTTCTGTTGTGAATTTCACATTTATGTGGAAAAAATTGAATACTGCTAGTAGTTCTTCAACCTCATTTTTTGTTCCATGAAATAGAAGCAAGGTATCATCAACATATCTCCAGTAATATCTTATTTTACTTTTGAATCTATTGTTTTCATTAAAGAACTTACTTTCCAGATGATTGATAATTATGTCTGCAAGAGCACTTGATAGGCTACTGCCCATGGCAAGACCCTAATTCTGTTGGTGAACTTCCCCATTGAATGTTCAATAATTGTAAGACAATATTAAATGCAATGTGTCCTTGAATTCTGATATTTCTACAATTGACAATTTTTATGTGTTATTAAGTTTTCAAAAAACTACATCTATTGTTTCTTCAGTTGGTACTTTTGTAAATAGGATAGTTACATCAAAAGAGGCAAAATTTGAGTTGCTAATCCCTTTGTGTTCTTAAATGACTATGTTTTATCAAAGGTATAGTACTGCTTCAGAATTTTGTTCAGTAATTCGGAGACACTGAAAGCACTGAATTAACAGTAGGCCTCGGTGGAACTAGGGATTTATGGGTCTTAGGTTCAGCTCTGTCTTTGGGCTGTGGGATTCATTAAAATGAAAGTTTTTGCTGCTTTTTCGGTGAAGAAGAAATTGAATTTATTAACCATTTTTCTGATTTTGTTTTGCAGTTTCAGTTCGATCTTGCTTGAGCTCTGTTATGTTATTTTCAGAAAAGGAACTTTATGTTTTAGTGATGTATTCATCTTCGTTCATAATTACTAAAAAATTGCTTTTGTCAGCTTTCAGACTCATGGCATTGTTGTTACATGGTTTCGTGTTTATGCTGTTTAATAGCTTTCTCTCCTGATAAACTGTTTTGTGGATTTCATTATGGTTAGTTATGCTTTCCTGAATACTTTATGTTGTGTGCTAGGACAGTCTGTTCAGTTTTATTAAGATCAGCTAAGTCAGTTGTTTTTTTAGTGTATATGATGAGATGTTTCAGGTTATTAGTACTTAATCAGGGTTCTACGTTGTGCTTTAGCCCTTCCCTAAGTAGACATTGTTCTTTTTCATGAAGGTGATACCAGTTTGGTTCACGACTCTTTATGAAACTGTTTTGTTGGATGGTTGGTTGTCCTGCTGCTGATTTCGTTTTAGCTACATGGCTTCTAATTTCTTTTGGTGCCTGTGTGTGATTTCAGTTCGCATTTTATTTACATTTGTTTCTACATACTCCTCTTAGTTCTAATGGTGTAATGTATTAGCTAATTTTAAATACGTGTTGCAACAGCATATAACAATATCTTCTTTCTTTTTGTACTGAGATTTTACTTGAGACTTCATCTACATTATCTCACATTTCCTCTTGGCAATCTGGGCTGCAGCACACTTGTTTGATCTTCACTTTGACATAATTAGGACGAAAGTCACACGCTATACGTTCTTTGATGAACTTAATACTAGCACTGGCTTTCACGAACTTTATTTTGTAATTACTGTATGAGTATACTGCGTTCAGTGCCTGGCTGGTCAAGTTAATTTTAACCATATTTTGCAGCTTCAAACGTGGTATGCTTTATTTGTCCTCTTGAATGAGATTAATGACATATTCCTGAAATGAAAAGGTTTGATGTTAGGTTCCGAATTTCGTAAGCCACACGTGGAAAAATGTGCGAAATAGTGATAAGATGAATAGTGTAGACTTATCCAAATAATCCAAGAAAAGCGTTTTAACCCTTTAGTAACAGCACTTTTTTTTCTGCTCTATCGTTTTCAAGCATACCATTTCATTGAAGAGGCACCTCCACAAACACATGTTTGTGAACGCTTCACAGGTGTTTTGTACATCGTGAGATCAAAGGTGCATTTTCATAGTGCTAAAGATATAATCATTAAACAATTGACATGTGTAGGAAATAACTTTAGAGTAGATCTTCAAAATTACAGAAGTAACTGTGGCTTGCGAAACCTTTTTGTTGATTTAACATCAACTCTGGTTTCTTGATTTTGTGGAGGTGTATCTCCAGTTGTTCAGATTTAGGGTCTTGCCATTGGCTACATAATGCAGTACTACCGAATTGTTTTCTATGTTGTTGTTGACATGTTTCGTTTCCAACATGTGTTGTGCAATGACTGATTTTTCAAAGTGGCTGAGCCTGAAAGAATTTGCATCTTCTTGAAAACGGGTTTTTAAGTTTCTGCTTGTTTTCCATACATAGTAGGCAGGACAACTAGGTCATGATACTTTGTACACTCAACTGTTTTTATGTGTTTGCGTATTTGATTTTATGTTATGGATGAGTAAGTTCCTAATTTAATATTAGTTAAGAATGAAACTGTTACATTTGTCTTTTCCACTATTTGGCACATATTTTCCGCGTCTGGCTTACAAAATTCGTATCCTAACATCAAACCTTTCTGTGACAGGAATATGCATTTCATCTCATTCAAGAGAACAAATAAATCATGTGTTAAGACGTATTACACCAGAAGACGGATCCACAGGTTTGATATGCATAATGTATTGAATAAAACGTGATAAATTATGACTGAAGGCGTTTTTTAATTAATGAGTGTGTTGAGTACAGTCACGTTTGAAGCTGCTGATTATGGATAAAATTAAATTGAATTTACCCAGCCAGGCACTAAAAGTAGTATACTCATACAGGAATCACAAACCAGTGCTAGGGTTAAGTTCACCAACGAATGTCTAGCGTGTGATTTTCGTCCCAATTATGTCAAACTGAAGACCAAAAACAAGCCTGCTGCAGCCTATTGCCAGAAAGAAACGTGAGATAATGAGGATGAAGTCACCAGTACAATCTCAGTATATGAAGAGCGAAGGTATTGTTGAGTGCTGGTATAACATGTATTTACAATTAGCTAATACACAACACCCATTAGAACTAAAAGCTGCTGATGAGTATGTAGAAAGTATTGTAAACAAAATGCAAACTGAAATGACACACAGGTGCCAAAGGAAATTAGAAGCCATGCAGCTAAAACTGCATCAGCAGCAGGACAACCAACCATCCAACAAAACACTTTTATGAAAGAGTCATTAACCAAACTGGTATCATCTTCAGTGAAAAAGAACATCTACTCAAGGGAGGGCTAAAGCCCAACGTAGAACCCAGATTAAGTACTACTAACCTAAAGCACCTCATTATACACACTAAAAAGCAGCTGATTTAGCTGATCTTAATAACACTGAACAGACTGTCCTAGCACACAACATAAATCAAGTTATTCAGGAAAGCATAAATAACCATAATGAAATCCCCAAAACAGTTTATCAGGAGAGAAAGTTATTAAACAGCATAAACATGAAACTCAGTAACACCAATGCCACGTTTCTGAAAGCTGACAGAAGCAATTATGTAGTAATTATGAACAAAGATGAATAAATCACTAAAACATCAAGTTTCATTTTTTAAATATTATAACAGAGCTCAAGCAAGATCTGACTCTAAAATTCCAAAACGAAATCAGAAAAATGATTGATAAATGCAATTCCCTCTTCGCAGAACAAGAATCAAAAACATGCCTTTTAATGAATCTCACAGCTCCAAGACTGATAGCTCAACCTAAGACCCATAAACCCTAAGTTCCATTGAGGCCTATTGTTAATTCTGGGAATACACCTGCTTAAGAGTCTCCCAATTACTGAACAAAATTCTGAAGCAGTACTATACATTTGATAAATCATTCTCATTTAAGAACACAAAGGGATTAGCAACTAAAATTAGACATAAATATTCCTACAGTCACTATTTTGGCCTCTTTTGATGTAACTAACCTATTTTCAAAAGTACCAACTGAACAAACAATAGATGTAGTTTTTTGAAAACTTAATAACACATAAAAAAATTGGCAATTGCAGAAATATCGGAATTCAAGGACACATTGCATTTAATATTGTCTTACAATTACTGAACGTTCAATGGGAAAGTTCACCAACAGAAGTAGGGTCTTCCCATGGGCAGTAGCCTATCAAGTGCTCTCGCAGACATAATTCTCAATCATCTGGAAAGTAAGTTCTTTAATGAAAACAATAGATTCAAAAGTAAAATAAGATATTACTGGAGATAAGTTGATGATAACTTGCTTCTATTTCATGGACCAAAAAATGAGGTTGAGGAACTACTAGCAGTATTCAATTCTTTCCACATAAACGTGAAATTCACAATAGAACATAAGGACAACAAATGCACGAATTTCCTGGATCTTAAAATCACCGACCATCAACAAAAACATAAGTTTATCATACACAGGAAACACACACACACACACACACACACACACACACACACACACACGTAACACTGGACAACTCATCATTTCATCTCACCACACAGAAAAACACCACATTTAGATCCATGCTATACAGAGTACACTACCTTGCTCTAGAAGGAAACACCATTAAGAATTAGATAGTTACAATAAAGAGCATTGTCATCAGCAATGGCTACACAACCGAAACTATCGACAATTTAGACAGACAAATACACAGAACCAAGACAATGCATGTCAACACTATGAAAGAAGAGAAAATATTAGCTGCTATCCCATACCTGTTTTCCATCTCACAAAAAATAGCTAACCTTTTCAAAGAAACAAATGTAAGTTTCATTTTCAACTAATAATAAATTAGGAAACCTACTCATCCATAATATAAAATGAAATATGCAAACAAACAACAGTAGGGTGTACCAGGTATCATGCCCCCAGTTGTCCTGCCTACTATGCAAGGAAAACAAGCAGGAACTTTAAAACCCGATTGCAAGAAGATCTAAACGCATTCAGGCTCAACCAATTTGAAGAATCAGTCATTGCACAAATATGTTTGGAACGAACCATGTCATCAACAATCTAGAAAACCATTTGGTAGTACTACATAATAAATCCAATAGTAAGACCCTAGATCTGTCAGAACAACTGGAGATACACCTCCACGAAATCAAAAAACCAGATTTGATGTTAAATGAACAGACAGATATCGCAAGCAACAGTTTCTTTTGTAATTTTAAATATCTGTTCTAAAGTTACTTCCTGCATATGTCAATTTTTTCCTGCATATGTCCATTGTTTAATAATTACATCTATAGCACTATGATAAATGCATCTTGGTCTACACCATGTAAAAAAACATCTGCGAAGTGTTTACAAACATTGTTTGCGGATGTGCCTCTTGCATGAAATGATATGCTTGAAAACAATGGAGAAGAAAACTTATGCTGTTACTATAGCGTTAAAAACGCTTTTCGTGGATTATTTGGTAAGTTAGCACTATTCATCTTTTCCACTATTTTACACATTTTTCCGTATGTGGCCTACAAAACTCGGAACGTAACATCAAAACTTTTCATGACAGGAATATGCATTCAATCTCTTTCAAGAGGACAAATAAACCATGGATTAAGATGACATACACCTGAAGATAGACCCACAGGGTCCGAAATGCATCGTGTATTGAATAAAAGTCGATAAATTGTGACTAAATGCGTATTAGATACATACCTCGAGTGTATTGAGTACAGTCACGTTTGAAGCTGCAAAAATCGATAAAATTAAAAAGAAATTCCTAGTTTTATGATTGAATGATTAAACTGTGCCACACTGATTTTTCTCTGGTGGTGTTTTTTTTTCTGCCTTAACAAAGCATAATACACTCCTGGAAATGGAAAAAAGAACACATTGACACCGGTGTGTCAGACCCACCATACTTCCTACGGACACTGCGAGAGGGCTGTACAAGCAATGATCACACGCACGGCACAGCGGACACACCAGGAACCGCGGTGTTGGCCGTCGAATGGCGCTAGCTGCGCAGCATTTGTGCACCGCCGCCGTCAGTGTCAGCCAGTTTGCCGTGGCATACGGAGCTCCATCGCAGTCTTTAACACTGGTAGCATGCCGCGACAGCGTGGACGTGAACCGTATGTGCAGTTGACGGACTTTGAGCAAGGGCGTATAGTGGGCATGTGGGAGGCCGGGTGGACGTACCGCCGAATTGCTCAACACGTGGGGCGTGAGGTCTCCACAGTACATCGATGTTGTCGCCAGTGGTCGGCGGAAGGTGCACGTGCCCGTCGACCTGGGACCGGACCGCAGCGACGCACGGATGCACGCCAAGACCGTAGGATCCTACGCAGTGCCGTAGGGGACCGCACCGCCACTTCCCAGCAAATTAGGGACACTGTTGCTCCTGGGGTATCGGCGAGGACCATTCGCAACCGTCTCCATGAAGCTGGGCTATGGTCCCGCACACCGTTAGGCCGTCTTCCGCTCACCCTCAACATCGTGCAGCCCGCCTCCAGTGATGTCGCGACAGGCGTGAATGGAGGGACGAATGGAGACGTGTCGTCTTCAGCGATGAGAGTCGCTTCTGCCTTGGTGCCAATGATGGTCGTATGCGTGTTTGGCGCCGTGCAGGTGAGCGTCACAGTCAGGACTGCATACGACCGAGGCACACAGGGCCAACACCCGGCATCATGGTGTGGGGAGCGATCTCCTACACTGGCCGTACACCACTGGTGATCGTCGAGGGGACACTGAATAGTGCACGGTACATCCAAACCGTCATCGAACCCATCGTCCTACCATTCCTAGACCGGCAAGGGAACTTGCTGTTCCAACAGGACAATGCACGTCCGCATGTATCCCGTGCCACCCAACGTGCTCTAGAAGGTGTAAGTCAACTACCCTGGCCAGCAAGATCTCCGAATCTGTCCCCCATTGAGCATGTTTGGGACTGGATGAAGCGTCGTCTCACGCGGTCTGCACGTCCAGCACGAACGCTGGTCCAACTGAGGCGCCAGGTGGAAATGGCATGGCAAGCCGTTCCACAGGACTATATCCAGCATCTCTACGATCGTCTCCATGGGAGAATAGCAGCCTGCATTGCTGCGAAAGGTGGATATACACTGTACTAGTGCCGACATTGTGCATGCTCTGTTGCCTGTGTCTATGTGCCTGTGGTTCTGTCAGGGTGATCATGTGATGTATCTGACCCCAGGAATGTGTCAATAAAGTTTCCCCTTCCTGGGACAATGAATTCACGGTGTTCTTATTTCAATTTCCAGGAGTTTATAAACACGAGAACTAAATGGGAACAGTCTTGTGTTGCTCTGGGATAAGAAAATGTTTTATCCCACAGCAAGTGCAGATTTAATGTTCTAAACAAAATGAGTTCGTAAGTACTACCATTTTTCCTGGCATGTGGGCTAGAGTGACAGACAGAAAAATGAGTGAATTACATCTTAAACAGTTCGTAGGCTTATGTCTATTTCAAGATTTAAACCAATCAACCACACTATAATGAAGGCACAGTATTCTGGATCAATAAATAGAGGTAAATTTTATATTCAGCAGATGAGCATTGGATGAAAACGTCATGTCCCATCAAAATTAATGTAAAATATTTGTTATTTTGTAACAAATGGAACCTTTAATATGCTTATAAATTAGACCATTCATAAAAATATAAGCAAAAATATATGCAAAATGATTTTTTATCCCCTGTTAAGCACAGGAAGAACAGTAAATGGATGTGCATTTAAAATGTAATCATAAATGTTCAGTATTGAAAATTTGTTAGTTTGTCATTACAAAAACCCACATGATCTGTCGGGAACTGCAGTCACTGGCAACTGGCATGGCAAGTCATGTGGAAATGCCTGTATGTGGACTGGTTACACTTTGTAATTGCCACCATGTGTCAGGAAAGAATTACCTCCATTGGAATAATGAATGGGAAACACCACCTGGATCACCATTCTCAAACTTATTGAGATGTTTTGATCTGACCAGCAGATCATTTTCAGATCTAACTTGGGAAAAGTAAAAATGAGGCCTAACAACACAAGAGTGTGACACTACAAATAATACAAACAGCAGTACTGCAAATATCGTAAATATTTCTTATACTCATTCATGTCCTCAGGTGTAGTTTGTTAGTAATGACAAGAATGAACATAAAACTATGAAAACAGTACAGAAGATGAATGGGGAAAAGTTACTTAGTCATGTGATGTATATACACATCAGTGCCCAGAACATTGTGTCAAGAAGAATTGTATAAAGAGAAAGTATGTTGATTGTGTACAATGGATTACATGATTCTTCCTTTCATTCTTCTCCCATCATGTGTTAGGCGATTTCACCTCTTGTGGTTTGTAATGAAGTATTAGTTGTGGACGTTGTTTTAAGGCATTCTGTCTACGTGTTCCCACAATCTGTATCTATTTCTTGTGCGCTGAATCAACTTGCAATTCATTTATAACTTCATTTCTGGACATATGCTCCCTGCTTATATCCATATGATTCAATAATAATTCAAGAAAATGAAGAGAATCTACAGAAAGATGTCTATCATCTTGAGTTGTTGGCTTCTGAATGTCACATGAAAATCTCCATTAATAAATTAAGTGTTAAGGTAGACAAGGGAAAATCATCTATCAGATGAAAAATTGTTACAAATAATGTAATACTGGAGCAGGTAACTCACTTCCAATGTCATGGTTGTGGAATAAGCTGAGATTTTTGCAGTGATACTGATAACAAGATTATGAAATTTGAAACAATGTGTCTCCCGTGATAAAGATTAAACCACACATGTGAGAAACA
Organism: Schistocerca piceifrons; assembly: GCF_021461385.2. Taxonomy (NCBI): domain Eukaryota; kingdom Metazoa; phylum Arthropoda; class Insecta; order Orthoptera; family Acrididae; genus Schistocerca; species Schistocerca piceifrons. The sequence goes on along the minus strand of NC_060148.1, from coordinate 136,354,116 downwards.
CACTTCCTGTAAATTGTATGTTTTTGTGTATGTTTATATATTTAGTGAGATAGAAATTGTACTGTTCACATGCATATCAGATTTTATATTGTTCTGATGCTTCATTTCTTAAAACACATCTGGAAGAACTTAAAATTTGCAGAATAAAGGAGTCTTACTTGAAAATCTGATTTAAGTAGGAAACGGAATCTGGTTATAAAATTAGCCATGTTTTAGAAAATTATTATGCTATGTATTCTTATAGTTGAAAGATAACAGTGAGGGGAACAGAATGGCCACAGGGGTGTACCACATGCCACAGCAGGTTGTGTGCCAAGTGACACACCTGTGTGTTTACGCAGACCAGTCTGCACCAACCACCATCTTTCCATGGCTGGCACACATCAAAAAACATTCACATTGATGGGAGTAGTGAGCCACTGGAGATTGTATGTTTACTGGGGAACATTGTCATAAATATAAATTGTAATAGTTCTGACACTAAATGTAACTGGGTTTTCTCTTTTGCTGCTAGTCAATTGTCAGGATGAGCATTACTACAAAGGGCCTTTGATTCTAAAGCATGTCAGGGTAAAAATACTAAATAAATTAATTTTTCTCTCTTAACAACATGTGGGCAGGGTGGGTTCTTTATTGTCTCGGGTCTGTGGTAGAATGAAACAGCATTTTTACATAAGATAACTTTTATTGAAAGTTTTGTACAACTGTTTGCTTACTGGATGTTCTGGCTCGGAGAGCGGCAGCTGTGTCGTTTGTAAAGCCTTCTGCTGCGGCAGCGGCGGCGTCGGCGTGTGAATACGCGTGGCGGTGTGTAACTCGTGTTGCCGTCTCGCCCAGTTGACCGGAGATGAGCAGGGCGAGGTGGCCCGTTTAATTATTGAGAGCGAAGTCGTGCGTCAGAGGGTAATACCTTGGATGTGGCGTCCCAGTGTTTCTCTTCTCTAAGCGGCCGCGTATTTTGTGCGTCGGCCAGCGGAGCGGCACGGCGGGGGAAGGCCAGTGTCCCGGACTCGAACAACGGACTCCCGCTTGCCAGTCTTCGGCCGTCAGATCTTCATCCCAGCCCACAGGTGACTGCTGATGTGAGGCCGTCTTCTTCCCGTCCTCACGAGTCACCCGGGTACGTAAAAATCAGACTTCAAATACGTTTTAACCCCTGTCTTCTGGCGCTGAGGCTGCTGCTTGCTATTCTATTGCAGCGGCGGACTTGGTGCGTCTGTGTACGATGTAGTCTCTTCTTGCATGACGGTCTTCAGCACCGAAACCGACTAAAAACTACTGCTACTCTCTTTGTCGGGTCCACTGCGTCTCACGTATTTATTCCCTTCACTTCAGTGGAGGTGAACGACTTCACGGTCATAGCCTCTTCGGTCACGTTGAAAAGCTTCTCGAAGAATCTTCTTAACATTGGTCATTGGCTCTTGGAATGTAGGCGAGGGCCTTTGCTCACATGTGACAACTGAGAAACACATGAGCCGGTCGTGCGATGCCCTGACGGCTGAATCGACAGCTTCTGCTTATGTGGGGAGGGCGATGGCTTCTGAACTTTCTGACTTCACGGTCATTGTCTCTTCTGATCTGCCCGCTGTTTGCCAGTATGTAACTCTCTAAACTATACCAAGTTTTTCATTTATTTTCTAATTTCTACTTCACTTTGATTTCACTAATTTATTTACTGAAGTACAACTCAACATTCCTCCACCCTTCGGAGAAATTGGCCCTCTAATTTACCGCTCAACATTCCTCCACTCTTCACGTGGCAAAAGCGCTAACACAAACAATGACAACTCTCGACTTAGACGATTACGCACGCTTCACATTAAGTATGTTGAAAATACTTAACACTTTACTAAAGCACTGTACGCTCATGAATCACATAGTTCACACACAAATCGTTGTAATAAGTGTAACAAATCGTTGTAATAAGTGTAACAAATCTTGATGAGAATGAATAAAAAAAATACATTTTTCACTTAGAAAATTACATAGCAACACTTGTTTAATCTACCCTATATTAATGCGAGAATACCTGTTCTACAGTATTGTTTGTTTTAACATGAGACTGTTTAGTAAAGACTGAAGTAAAATAAACAAAATTAATACGCTAATGCTCAAAAGTAACCACTGAAGCACACCAGTTAAGAGTGTGGTATCCAATTAATAGGGATTCGATGAAGTGGTATATTATTATTTGGCGTATTTTTTCGTCTTAAATAAAACTGTACAAAGAAGAAACACCAACACAAAGGTTCCAGATGTACCCGTTCCTAGGATTATAATTTTAGTTTTGTGTTCACTTTTTAATTTTAAGGCATGTTGCATCATAACGTTGGCATCGATTTTGCCTTGCTGCGAGTTTATGAACATATCGAATGACTTCAGAAGGGAACTGTCAAGGGAGTCATTGAGGTAGGACAGATTGTGTGTAGTAAAGGCTTACATGGCGTTTTCTGGCTAATAAATTAGAGGGAAGGATGAATTAACATTAGTTGTATTAGTGATTGTTGCGGGTAAATGAGAATTCACTCCTGAAATGGAACATAACGTGCCGTTAATTATTAGCCCGCTTCGATGAAGTTCAAAATGTTGTAATGTTGTAGCTACACCGTTCTCGTAACATTGCACAAAAATATCAGTTGGATTACTGACTGCATATAACCAGTGAATTTCTACCAGCTCGAAAAAACATGACGTGGAAGTTAATATATCACGTGGGCAATTGATGGCGTCAGATTGTTCGAAAAATAGAGATTCACAACTATTGGTATGTAATTCGACTGCGCGAGATGAATATATAATAACTTGTTCGGATATGCAACTATTTAATTCCGAAGTTGTCATTACCATGCTCGTATTGGTTGTTTGGGAGATTAAAAATACTTGGTGTGTTCGGAACTGTACAAATTTATTTATTTTGGCCCATTTTACCGGAAATGAGTGCACTCTGTAACAGTCATATATACCCATTTTATCTGTAACAGGGAAAGATATACAAACTCGTATTCCTGCATTATCTGTGTCCACTAGTACAGTAGCTAAGTGGTAATACTGTGGTAAATGTTTCTTATCTGCAGGAAATATTAACTTGTTTTTCAATTTTAACTAATAATGAGATGAATGTAACCGGCGATAGTAACGTGGGTGACAAATGGCCCTGTACTGCATAGTGGATGGCTTCCTTTAATGCCTCCGCTGCTAGCCGTGCATCTATCACTTGAGCAGTGAGTAGCCTAAGCGATCTTCCTCATGCAAGTTTCTTATCCAGAATATCGAGCCTTGTTTGTATGACTTTTAAGTCTTTATTCAGCGTAGTAGTAGTAGCTAGAAGATAATCGTTTAATTCTTGGGTGAGGTTCCTGATGACCTTGGTATTACTAAAAACAGTTTGCTCCAATCCGTTTAATCTTGTTGTGTGCCATTCTATAGTGCCTTTATTTAATTCTGCGGTATTCTCTATGTTCTGTAATGAATTATTTAACTGATTAATATCTTCGTTATCCGCTGTACCGAAAATGGTCTTTATTAGTTTACCTCCTGCGTCCACCCATCCACGTTTAGTTTGTTTAACGGTCTGCGGAAGTATATCTTGTAACTGACGCAACTGACCTCTCGACTGTTCGTATGAGTAGTGTAATGTTTTAAATTCACTGGATATTTCTTCAAATATCTCTGGTGAACTTGCCCTTTCATGTAGCGTATCAAATTCTAATTCAAGGCTCTTAAGTTCATTACGTAAAGCCCATAAATTATACTTTAATGAAATAGTCCACTTGTGATTGGTCAGAATTACAGTACCCTGTTTTACAAAAATTACACCACTCATCAACTGGTTGATCTGTAGTCCATTGTTCGTATTAGTCAATAATGCAATTATGATAAGCAGTACAGTCACAATGTAGTTGTCCATTATGCTTGAGTCCTTCCCTGAAAAAGCAAACAACATGGTTATGGACCTACCAACCTAGTAAAAACAAAAACAAAAAATAAGAGAAAGAATACATTGTTAACTACAAGATCTACCTGTTTCCACGTTCACTTTTTTCTTAAAAAAGCCATTATTATTGGTTAATTATTTACATTTGTATATTATCCACAGTCCACTAAGATTCCACTAGGACATTCGCACCCTTTGTCGAAGATTGTATGGTGCCATGTCTGTATGTTGTGCTGGCGTGGCCGCTCCTTTTCCTTTTTGGGCATTTCCTCCATCCTTCGGAAAAGCAGACACTATTGTTCAAGGAATTACATCTGGAGCCCCCTTAAAAGGTTTCAAGCGACTTTCATGGACAACAGTAGTTCGGGTGGGCAGTTGCAGTTTAACGTTGACTGGTGACGTGATCTCAATAATTTGATGAGGACCTATGTAGTTCGTTACGAATTTCTTCGTTTTTCCTTTCGCAATGTATGGAGTTGACAGCATCACCCACTGACCGACTATGTAATTTGGATATTTAGCTTGGGCATTACCTAATCTTTCCTGTCGTTCCAAAGCTTTTGTATTAGATTTTTGAACCTTTTTCCATACATCCTTCATCACTCGACCGAAATCTTTTACTGTTTCGCCGACTGTTCCCATAGACCACTTCATGCTAGTTTGCTTCATACGTTTTGGCGTTGTATACCAACACGATTATTGGTAAATACGTATCCCAATTAGAATGTTGTTCGTTAATATAATAACTAAGCATCTTGCCAATTGTCCGATGAACTCTTTCTGTGCGTGTGTTGCACTGAGGGTGCAACGGAGTTGTGCGTAATTTACGTATTTTTATTAAGTGGCATAGCTGTTTCATTAATTCAGACATAAAATAAGCTCCCTGATCTGTGATAATAGCTTCAGGTACGCCAAATTTAAGTATCCAGTTGTTAACTAAAGTTTGGGCAACTGTATTTGCTTGCTGATCTGGGAGACTCACCGTAGCTAGATAGCGTGAAAAGTGATCTATAATTGTAAGAACACACTTATTACCAGCAGGTGTTTTATGAAATGGCCTGTAGAGATCTATTCCACAGATTTGAAATGGACATGAAGCCTTGGGGAGCCTCTGTAAGGGTATTTTTAAACGAGAAAGTTCACCTCGTTGTGTGCACGCAATGCAATTACGAACGTACTGCGCAACATCCTGCTTTCTGGTTTGCCACCAAAATAGCTCTGCTACGCGTCTTTCGGTTGTCTGCTGTCCACAGTGTCCTGCAAGGATATGATCGTGGGCCTCAACCATTATTTCTTGTTTAAGGTGTTGGGTAACAACAATTCGTGGTCCAAGTTTTGTTTTACGGCATAATATACCATCTTCAAAGCAAAATTGTTTTTGAGTTGCGTATATTTGCATTCTGTATCCTCATCTTGTGCCTTTCTACAGTCCTCAGTATCTCGGCCTGTTGCTTCCAAAAGTGCTATTTTCCGACTTAGGCAATTTGCATTCGTGTGTTTTTTTGCCTGGCTTATGGATAACTTCGAAATCCATTTCCGAAAGACATAGGGCCCAACGGGTGAGACGACTAGATGGATCCTTTAACCCAAGTAACCATTTTAAAACTGCGTGGTCTGTAATAACCTTGAATTTCCTACCATACAAGTAGCATTTAACGTATTTGATGCCATAAATAACACTTAACAATTCTTTCTCCGTTGTGGAATGATTTCTTTCTGCCGTTGTTAGTTGTCTCGAAGAATAGGCTATGGGGTGTTCCGCACCATTAATATTCTCACTCAAAACAACTCCTACTGAATGACCACTTGCGTCACAGGATAAAATAAATTCTTTATTATAATCTGGGTAGGCTAATACTGGACTGTGTGTTAACTTATCTTCAAGGGTTTGAAATGCTGATTCACAATCTTCAGACCAATGAAATTTTGCACCTTTTTTTTCAATAATTGGGTTAAGGGTCGGGCAATTTCAGCAAAATTTTGAACATATTTTCGGTAATACGATGCGAGACCAATGAAACTTTGTATTTCCTTAACGCGCTGTGGTGTTGGGAAGTCCTTGACTGCCGAAATTAATCGAGGATCTGTTTTAATTCCTTTTTCACTAATGACATGCCCTAGGTATGTAACCTCTGTCAGTGCAAAACTACATTTTTCCATATTTAATGGTAATATAGCTTTTCTAAGTCTCTGAAAAATGTTACGCAGACGCACAGCAAGTTCATTAATGTCTTTGGAGAATACAATAATATCGTCTAGATGCACACAACATTGCTGAGTTTTGAGTCCCCGCAATGCTCCGTCGAATAGTCTTTGAAAAGTTGCTGGCGCATTTTTCAAACCGAACGGCATTCTTTTAAATTGCCAGTGGCCTCCAGGGTTAGAAAATGCTTTTTTATGCCTATCTTCAGGTGCAACTTCCAATTGATGATATCCGCTACGTAAATCGGCTGTTGAAAAGTATTTACTGTTACCCAAACTGTCAATGATTCTGTAATGTTTGGAAGAGGATAAACATCTGAGATAGTTTGTTTGTTAAGGTGTCTGCAGTCACAACACAATCTATATAGTTTCGTTCCGTCGGGCGATTTCTTTGGAATAATTACAATATTTGAATTATAAGACGAATCAGAATATTCTATAATTCCATCTTTTAGATTCTGTTCTAAAAATTCATCCAGTATTGGCTGCAAATGATTCGGAACTCTATAGGGATTCATATAAACTGGGGGGCTATTTCCTGTTGGGATCCTATGCTGTGCGATATCTGTTGCTGGCAATGGACCTTCTGCATTAAATAAATCCTAAACTCAACTAAAACTGCTTCTATCGTGTGTCTATCATTTCCTTTCAAATGCTCAATCTTCTGGCGTAATGCGGTTTTATAGGCGTCTGGTTTCTGACCATCAGTAATATCTGACCAAATGAAATCTTCTTCAAAATTACTGACTGTAGCTACTAATATTCCTTCATGCAATCCTTTGTCCTCCACTCCGAAATTGTCAATATGTACCGGTACTTTTCTTTCTCCCTCAACGTCTTGCACCCGTACAACACTTCTACATACAAAACAATGTGATACATCTAATTCCTCATTTTCCTCTAGTGGTTCTATTACACATACTGTACCTGTAGGTACCTCGGAGTCAACGGTCATCCACAAAAGTTTTCCTGGAGCCAAATGGTATCTTATCCCGCGAATCAACCTTCAAGGACGTTGCATGCAGTGTAGTTGATTTCGCCTTCCGGTTAGGGAAATCTTGCGGCAGCGGGCCCTTCGCAGCGGTGTCACCTAGCTGAAACACTATTCCGCTAAGTTCTACAGTTTGCTGTCTGAGGTCGATTTTAGCATGATGTTTATTCAGGAAATCCAGCCCTAGAATCGTGTCGTACCCGTCAGTTACCTTTGTTACCACTTCTACATCGTCTTGAAATTGTACACCGTGAATATAGAAAATCAATGATGTACATACATCCTAACGACTTCACTGTACCTCCTCCTACCCCACTCAATCTACACCTTGGAGGGTCATATTTCTTATCTCCATTGCATTCATTACTCACTATTGATACGTTTGCGCCTGTATCCACCAGTATACTTGCCTCTTTATCCCGTATGGTAGTAGATAACCAGCATTCCGCCTTCACATTCGCCTTAATGGCATGAAATTCTATTGGCAACGCCCGGCGGCGGCGCCGACATTCCCGTTTGAGTTTAACTGATTCATATTTCCAAAAACTTTCTTAGACCTGCATTCCTTGAATGTGTGACCTATTCTGTAATTAGTGCATTGAGGTTGTCTGCAGTTTTTTGCTATATGTCCCAGTCGATCGCACCTGAAACATCGTACTCCTGCTGAAAATACATTTCGCTTCTCCTTGTATCTGTTGGCAATGTCTATTTCTTCGAAAGTCGTCGCCACAGATACAGCTTCCGCTAAATTGTTTGTGAACTCTGCCCTGACACGACGGGACGTTTCAGGAGGTAACCCACGTAAAAATGTATCCAGAGCTCTATCTTCTGCCTCTTGCAAAATAACTTTATTTGCTTCATCACTAGTTGTCAATTGATAGATGTTAATATTAACTTTTCTAATCCTATCTACAAAGCTTTCTAACGACTCGTTTTGCCTCTGAGTGATATTGTTTAATTTCTCCCTATAAAATCTACAGCTGTCCTGTTTTTGAGAACGTTTAAGTAAGCCTTTCTTCAATTCCTCAAATGTTGGAGCATTCCATAATTCTTCATGGTATAATACATGTGCTTCAACCTCTCCTATCAATCTTAACTTTGTCATTTGTAAGAGCTGTTCATCTGACTATGATCCTAACTTTGCTGCTGCTACTAAATCATCGAAAAAGGCTGTTATGTCTTCGCCAGGTTTACCTGAAAAAGGAGTTACTAAGGCTGCTGCGGAGGAATCTAGGGTGGGAGGGATTGAACTGGTTTGCCTAACCTCACTCAACTGTTTAAATAATGTGTTACTATCATTTTAAGCTGTACTATTTGATTAACTAGCTCTGAATAGCTTCCTCAGTAGAAACCGCTTGTGGTGCTGACTCTGACTTTGTACGATTTCGTGTCATCATTTTACAAACTATTAGTTACGCAATCTTACTACACTGCATGAAAAAGATGCTTAAATATTTTCAACAAAGTCTTAAAATTATGAGAGAAAATACACTTCTAAATAAAAAAATATTACGACTGCTACGCAAACCTCTATGCTTTCACACATTAAACAATATTAACTGTAGACGTTTAGTGACTGTCATTCACACCTCATATTGAGCCAAGGTTTTTTTTTCTCTGATACCAAATGTAATAGTTCTGACACTAAATGTAACTGGGTTTACTCTTTTGATGCTAGTCAATTGTCAGGATGAGCATTACTGCAGAGGTCCTTCGATTCTAAAGCATTATGTCAGGGCGAAAATACTAAATAAATTAATTTTTCTCTCTTAACAACATGTGGGCAGGTTGGGTTCTTCCTTGGCTCGGGTGTGAGGTAGAATGAAACAGCATTTTTACATAACTTTTAGTGAAAGTTTTGTACAACTGTTTGCTTACTGGATGTTCTGGCTCGCAGAGCGGCAGCGGCGGCGTCTGATTACGCGTGGCGGTGTGTATCTCGTGTCGCCGTCCCGCACAGTTGACTGGAGATGCGCAACGCGAGGTGGCCCGTTTAATTATTGAGAGCGAAGTCGTGCGTCAGAGGGTAATACCTTGGATGTGGCGTCCCAGTGTTTCTCTGCTCTAAGCGGCCGCGTATTTTGTGCGTCGGCCAGCGGAGCGGCGTGGTGGGGGAAGGCCAGTGTCCCAGACTCGAACAACGGACTCCCGCTTGCCAGTCTTCGGCTGTCAGATCTTCATCCCAGCTCACAGGTGACTGCTGATGTGAGGCCGTCTCCTTCCCGTCCTCACGAGTCACCCGGGTACGTAAATATCAGACTTCAAATACCTTATAACCCCTGTTTTCTGGCGCCGAGGCTGCTGCTTGCTATTCTATTGCAGCGGCGGACTTGGTGCGTCTGTGTACGATGTAGTCTCTTCTTGCATGACGGTCTTCAGCACCGAAACTGACTAAAAACTACTGCTACTCCTTGTCGGGTCCACTGCGTCTCACGTATTTATTTTCGCTTCACTTCACTTCACTTCACTGGAGGTGAAAGACTTCACGGTCATTGCCTCTTCGGTCACGTTGAAAAGCTTCTCGAAGAATCTTCTTAACATTGGTCATTGGCTCTTGGAATGTAGGCGAGGGCCTTTGCTCACATGTGACAACTGAGAAACACGTGAGCCAGTTGGGTGATGCCCTGACAGCTGAATCGACAGCGTCCGCTTATGTGGGGAGGGCGATGGCCTCTGAACTTGTTGACTTCACGGTCATTGTCTCTTCTGATCTGCCCGCTGTTTGCCAGTATGTAAATCTCTAAACTATACCAAGTTTTTCGTTTTTCTAATTTCTACTTCACTTTGATTTCACTTATTTATTTACTTATCTTAAGTACCACTAAACAAAATAAGTGGTGTAGGAAAATTAATTTTGTTCATTAATATTCTTTTCTTTTGGAAGTATAAATTTGCTGCTCTTGAAGCAATGAAGATATCCCCTCTTGCCAACTACGTAAAATCATGTTGTTAGGCAAGTTATTAACAGAAACCTAACTGGTTGCAACATGTATGGTGACTCCTGAGCAAGCTGATGCCAACTCATGTCAAAAGTGATTTCCTTTTCGGTAATCTGAGGAGCAGACCCCTTGAGTTAGTTTTGAGAGGGTTACAAGCCAACCTAGCTTCAATCCTGCTAGCCAATAGATGATGCTTTTAGTCACTATTTGGTAGAGCCCTCAAGTCTTCACATTTATCTACAACTAGATACATATTTCTTCAGCCAACATATAGTGCATGTTGGAGGATACCTTATGCCACCAATGATCATTAACATTGTGTCCCACTTGCAACTGGAATGATGGAGAATTGACTGTCTATATGGCTCTATATAAACCTTCTGAGATATATGTTGGTGGCAATATATCGTTCTACAGTCTGTTCCATATGCTGGTTATCTGAACTTTATCACTAGCAGTTTGCAAGAACATGTTCCTTCCACAGGAACCTAAAAATTCTGCCCAGTTCCCTTCACACAGGTCCCACTACCTGTGTAGCCACTTCCTGTGTATAGTGGACCTCTGACCTATTAAGCAGAACCCAGAAACCCACCACACTATGGTGCAAGTCAAGGAATCTTCAGCCTACATGGATGCAGAACCATCTGGACCCCTGATTCAAGTCACCCACTGGTCTCTGTACCCAAGGACCTCAGTCAGTTATGTATACAATGCTACAGATGGCGATCTCTGCCTTCATCTTGCAACCGAGACTACTTCAGCTATCCACTCAAAACCATAGAGAATCTCTTCCAGTCCAATGCAACACATCTTTTTGGTTACCACATGAGCCACTACCAGCACTTGGCAGCACCATTTGTTCTTCATGTTATTTGGACGCAACCATTCCCCATCTAGGAAAATGCCTTCCAAAATTCCTCCTTATATGTGCACAGTGCACGATGGATTCCTTCCCCTCCTTGGCAGCCATATCCCCTAATGTTGGAACTCCCAACTACCAGTAAACCCCCTCTCTGTGAATGCCCAGACCTTGTGGGCTGAGTGGCTTGTTCTGGAAAAGGAGTGCCTTCATCTGGCTCAGGGATTTTGTCAGCCACAAACAGCACCCAGAACTTGTTTGTCGTGCTATCTGGGGTGGAACTCTGATCAGCCCCTCAGAAATTCTTTTGCTGGAGCTACCTACCACTTGACTGTAGGTGATGGGTCACCTCCAGTGCAGGCAGTTCAGAGGGGGGCCACAGTAGTGGACCAATTGGGTGGATGTGTGGGACATAGTAGACGTCTAGTCTTCCATAGTGATGCCCATTGGCAACAGCCTCAAGCTGTTTGACCAAAGCCAACACCACCTGGAGCTGTTTGCTAGGAGTCACCAACTAGGCTCAAATCTGGACAGAGCAGTCAGTCCCTATTCATACAAAAGATGGAAAAACTGTACACTACCCGTTATTAGGATACTAGACTATGCCTGGTAAGTATTCAGACATCCAACAAATTAGGAAGTAAACTGTGTCCACGCAGATAACTGAAAGTAAGTCGCTCATGTTTGAGGCTTGTAAATATAATTTGCAAACAAATGATGTACACACCTTATCTGCAGCAGCACATCAAATGAGTGCTCTGGTGGTCCAGCCAAACTGACCCAATCAAAGCAAAGCAAAAACAAGAAAATGCCTGTATGATACAGGGATCAAGAAAAGTGTCAGTACAGGTACTCCACACCACACTCTGGAATGAACAGTTCTCATGACACAACACTAATGCTAGCCCTGTCTGGGACATGTGCCACATGGTCAGTTATAGCAACCTACTATTCCATCCAGATAGGATGCCTCCCTCTTCCAGATGCTGCACCAAGCTCACTTAAGTTTTATAATTTCTTTATCATATCCTTTAAACCATTTAATGACATCGGTCCTCTCCTCAGACCTTACTGTGTCAGTGTGGCACTGTAATTCCTGCTCTTCACAGAAAACTGTTTCACTAACAGCCCACAGTCTCACTTGATAGCCACACTGTTCACTCATGTTATGGCTTGTCAAATGACAGCATGTATGTCATAGTGTCAGACAAACAGTGTACAGTGTCAAATTTTGCACTGGGGTGTCCAAAGTTGGAACTGATTTTTTCCTGTGTAAACCAATTCCCCATTAATGCAGCTACCAAGTTTTGCTTTGATATGATGATCAAATTCCACATTGAATGTGTGCGAGTAGCTGCTCATTAATTACAACCACCTGGTGCTGAGGTCCCATACGTATAGCTCCCATATGTGTCTTGTCAAAATTAGATTTAATACAACTTTCATGAACACATTTAAACAGTCATTCCTTCTGCACTCCATATGTGAACAGAATGGGGAAAAGCCAGTGGGACGTTACCTCTGCCATGCACATCAGTGGTTTGCAGAATTAAGATGTGAATGTAGACAGACCTCTCCAATTTATATAATACTGTAAGTACCAGTTCATTATTTTTACCATGAAGTGCCCACCGATACCTGTCGATTCAAATGTACATAATAAACATGCTTCATACTTAGTATTAAATGCCATCGTAGATTTCTCTAACAATCCTTGTGGATCACAAAATGATTTGTTTATGTCTTGTGTTATTTCCTCAATATGTAAATTAATGGTAGTGATGTATACCATCATATTTGGAATAAAAAAGACCTGACAAGGAGTTTGTAATCACTTGACTTAAATTCAATTGTCAGTAAACAGCTCTATGCCGATTGTTGCCATGAAGTCTGTGGAAAGCGGTAGTTGACACTGAACAATAGAAAGTGAGAGGTCCCCCACACCAGAACTGTAGAATTTCACTAAATTTTGGGTTACATGATAAATCATACAGATTTAATGATTGTAGATTCAACAAAACACCCAGGGACTAAAATTACAAAAACCCTAACTTCACATAAAAAATGTTGTGGGGAATTTTAACTGAAGTGTTTTGTTGTCATTCCACTTAGAAGGTGCAACAAATCTAGTAGACTACCTACACCATACTTGCATGGTGTCTCCTGGAGTATTGCTGTACAGTATGGGATCCTTTGTAGATAGGACTATGCAAGGGACTTAGGAAGTTCAGAGGAGGAAAGCTTGTTTTGTATTACTGCAAAATGGGGGGAAGGTGTAATGTGTACTTTATGACATGAAGTGGCAAACAGAAGAAAGGCTTTTATCTTTGTATTGAATTCTTTCCTCAAAATTTCAATCACCAACTTTTTTCCTGTGAATGCCAAAGTATGTTTTGACACCAAACTACGTCAGGAGAAATGATGATAAAATAAGAGGAAGCAGGGTATACACAAAGGGAATTGTTAACTGATATGCCTAGATAATCTCAGCACTGCTAGACTAGTCTCTGGCCATCCATACACACACAAGTAGTCACAAGGGGTAGAATTAGACTTTTATCTGTATCTCGTAACTGTTACTGACTACTGGCGAAGCTGTTCTTCACATGCCACTACTCTGAAGGAACGGGAAGTGTGTGTGTGTGTGTGTGTGTGTGTGTGTGTGTGTGTGTGTGTTGCTGAAGTGAGAGCAAGGAAAGGGGATACGAGTAGAGGACATGGACTAGCATAGGTTGAGTCTAGAGGTGTTGCAGGGGTGGTGGGCGAGCTGTGCAGTGTACTGATTGCAAGTAAAACAAACATCCTTTCAGTATACTCGATGTGTAGATTCTAACGCAGCTCTTGAAGTTGCATTTCTATAGTTGAATGGAAGGGAAAATGGAAAAAGAGTGAAGGACATCTACATCCATGTCCTCATAAAAATCCATTTTCCAGACTCTGCTGAGAGTTATATGGCAGCCAATACATCCTACTATACCAGTAAGTAGGGCTTCAATTCCATTCGCGTATTGAGTGCAGGATAATTACTGTCAAAATGACTCTTAGCATGCTGTATTTAGTCAAGCCTTGTCCTTACACTCCCTGGGGAAGTGATAGGTAATAGGACGTAGTATATTTCTAGATTCATCACTTACAGCTGGTTCTTAAATCTCTGTAAATGGGCTTTTATAGGATAGTTGGCATCTATCTTCAAGCATCTGTCTCATTTCTTCGCAGTTGCATGACACTGTCACATGGGTCAAACAAACTTGTGAACATTGTGCTGCTCATCTTTGTATATGTTGAGTATTCTGTGATAATCATATGTGGTGCAGGTGCCACACACCTGAGCAGGCTTGTAGTATGGATTGTATAAATGTTTTATAAGGAATCTCCTTCGTGTACTGGTTGCATTTACCCAGTATTTTACCAGCGAACCAAAGTGTGCTATGTAAGTGCAGTTTTAAATTTCTGAACAGACCGATGACCTCAGCAGTTTGGTCACTTAGGAATTCACCGCCCTCCCCCCCCCCCCCCCCCCCCCCCCCCCCCCCCCACACACACACACAAACACACATATTTTTCTGAACGTTTACAGCAAGTTGACAATCTCTGCACAACTTTGAATTCTTATTCAGGTGTGACTGACCATTCATGCAGCTTTTTCTGGTATGGGGTGACAAAATATAAACAGCATTACAAATGACTTCCAAGCAACAAATTCGAATTCCTGGCTTTTATACAATAATTGATTAAATCTGTATTTCATACCTTATGAGATAGGAAAATTCCGATTTGTTTTATATGCACAGGTATGTTGTGTGGCTTTCATGTTCTGAACAAAAAGATTTAACTGCTTCAATTTTTCCTTGCATTTGGATGAAAACATGAGCTCAGTCCTAGGAACAAAAACAGAAAAGTCTGTTAATTACACCATCAACAAAAGTTATTTTATAACAAATGGAGCATTATTTCAAACACAGTGAGACCTTTAATTAATGTGAGAGAGGGAGAAACACGTGGTTATTTGAAAACTATTTTTAAAAACACATTGAGAGGAAGCACAATGGGATGTTATGAATGTCATAAGACATATTTAATATTGGAAAATTTTTTCAGTTCTGAAAAAAATCTCAAGTGATCACCTGGAAGTGAGAAACTTCAGTCACTGGGCAGTGGTTGCAGATCAATCAAATACTTTCTTCATAATTGTTTGCACCTCATGAATGCATTATCATGATTGGTATAATGAATGGAAACCACCATCTGCATCACTATTTTCTGTAATATAGATGGTCCGTTCTCATGGGATGTGCAGATCAGCCCCATATAAAAGTTGGAAAAGAAAAAGTAAGAGAAGGCAATATAAATATTATGTGAGTGTAACGCTATAAAACTAGTGATAATGTTACAACAAATACCATCGAATCATGGACTCTCTCATATCCAGGACTGTAAGCTTTAGATTGTCAGTAATGACAATATTTTACAGAAAACTATTTAAAAAGTATAGAGGATACAATAAATGAACTAAACAGGTGTCGTGACAGAGCGAGAAATTGTGAAAACAGTACGGAATTCTGTAAATTATGGTGATACACTAAGGAATGCTGTGTTCATTTGTCTAATGACTACTGAACTCTCTCTTTTCATAGCCCTGTCTGTGAAGCCCAAGGAAGTACAATTAGGGGAAAAAATCGTGTAGCCACCAATTTTTGCACAGTGCCAAGATGGAGTGTCCTGATCAATATGCTAAAAATCCTGAGTGGTAGGGTGTGTGTCTTGGGATGGGGCAGTGATGTTTAAAGGCTACATTTTACGATTTATTTTGAGTAACTAAAAACATTGAGTTTCGACTGAAAATGTTTCCCCTACAGAACCAAACTACATGAAATTTGCTAAAAATGTTCTTTTTGCATCTATGACCAATAGCTTCCGCATTTCAGGGAATAGAAAAAAAAGATTATTAACAATGTTGCTATAACTATACGAAATTAATTATCTTTAAATGGAGGGTTTAAAAACAAATTTGTGTACCACATGTAAGTGTAGTACAGCCATATTACAGGATAAATCATGTTCTGGGAGCGCAACAGGATGATGGCGAGGTATTGGGAGTAGAAGCAAAGGACAGATAGATAGCCAGATTATGTTCATGCTCTTCCTTCTTTCACAGGTCTGCAAACTGAAGAGAAAAGTGGTGATTCCCCATTCTATCTACCCCATTATGTCACAAGAAGCTACCAAAGGTTGTCTCACAAAGTTATTAGATCTGTCCACAGTGTGAAGAGCGCAGTACCACAGTCTGCAGACATGTCTGTAGGCCATTTATATTCCACAGAATGCGTCAAGACTTAATGAAAAGATTATATCAGTTACTAATGACATTAACACAAGAAACACATACAGACAGTCTCTCTGAAAATCTTTCCAGACTGTTCTATGCTGCCAGAGGTGAAATTGATTGTGTCGTCCTGTATGGAAGCTGTAGCCTTCTTGTGGGAAGTGGAAATTCCACCAGCATGAGTGCTGCTTGCTTTTCAATTTACACAGACTATACCTCCCCAGCATTTATTGTCCAGTTCTCTTGTGTGAGTTGACAAAATAACTTCACTGAGCTCATGTTTGTACAGTGGAGTTATTTTCAGTTTATCAAGGAAGTACTTTGCTATAGTTGTTAGGTGAGATATTATGTAAAAAAATCTTAACAATGCAGCTGTGAGTGTCTCCCACACTGAAGAGCCTATCTGAACTGTAACATTCTGTCAATACGTATGTGACAATGTCAATTTCTTTGTCTTTTCTAAGCCTTTCTGGAATATTTTTTCATGGTATGAGGGATTTTAAAATGCACCTCTCTAGCTTTTGCTTGCCAAAATTTAAAGAGACTGAGTCTTAAATTTCATTTGTCTACAACAGAGACTGGTAACCTGTTATAAAACTTCAGATGTTTCAGCATAAGAGAAGCAGTGCATTACAGCAGATTACTGTTCTAGATGGAACATGATCAGTCCCATTCCATCAGATTTATTCACAGCCATCTTGAAAAACACACCATGGATGTATGTGGTAAGTGGGTCCACTCAGTGCAGCCCATTTCAGAACTGCAGTAAGTTCCACTAATTCCTGAATATGAAAGATTTATGCATCCTAACACTAACACAGTTAATAGTGAGAGACCTGCAGTACCTATCTGATAATTCATTAATTCACCAAGTGACAGCAACTTAATTACACAGCTTTACAACATGCTTTCAACAGTAGACAGCAACAAAGTGACACATTTACCAATCCCTTTCCCACCAACACTATCACATTTATAAACCAAGTACTTCTCAGCCCTGCTTTGAGGCTTGTATTTTACACAATAGCTCACATAATACAAGCAGTGAGTATTGAATTAATAATCTGAAAATAACAACACTATATAGGGTGTCTTTTTCCACCATTTACAAACTCCATGAATTGATTGATGAGAGGATATAAAACAGAAAATATCTTATGTCCAGAAATGCATGATTTCCATGCTAGAGACCATTTATTAAATCATACATTGTTTCATAGATTGTGGTCTAATATGTACTGTACCATCCAGCCACAGTTACTGTATGCATGGTTTCCTACATCATGCCATAGGATCCTCTCCTGCCATAGTAATTGGTAATGTCTCCGATTCACTTCTCTCATCGACTCACCTTGTAGTGGATGTGATACAGCATTGTACACAATCATTCGATATTCGTATTGAGAGCTTGCAAACGTGTTTCCTTACAGAAAGGCGAATGGCGACGGCTAGCAGGGTTGTATCAGGAGACCTATCCCCACCAATAACAATCACAGCATTCAATGTTTCCAACAGTGTTTCACTGTCTAAGACAGGGTTGCTTCAGGAAGCAGGAAATAATGAAGGACGTACCCTAAATACGCAGACACCAGACTTAAAGGAAAATGTAGTTAACACTGTGGAAGGCCATTGCTGTGTTAGTTCCAGACAGTCGGCCTGCCAGTACAGTGTAACCCAGATGACTGTGTGGAACATTCTCTATGACAATTGTTGCTACCATTAACTCTTAGGACAACAGGGCTTGCTTGCTAGTGACAGATTTTCCACATCAGGAGCAGTTCCGTCTCTAGTCCCTTCACCAGACAACCACAACTCTAAGATTTGTCATCCATCCTATTCACAGGTGAGGTCCCTTTATGCTCAGTGGTATCTTCAGCTTTTGTAACAGTCATTTATGGGACAGTATACAGAGCCCCCGTGGTATGGTGACAATGAATCATCATGATCAGTGGAACAAAGGATTATGTGGCTGTATATGATGGTGTTCCAGCCCACTTCACTGTTAATGCCTGGACCCATCTCAGTTGTCTCCACTGGTCGATGTATATGATTGGGGGGGGGGGGGGGGGGGGAGGGGCAGTTGCATGACCTGCTCATTCACCAGATCTCAACCCATACAATTTCTGGTTATCTCAAAAGTATTGTACACACAGAGTCCATTCCAGATGTGGAGACATTGCAGCAACGCATTCATGCTGCCTTTGACACTGTTGAGGTGCAGCTTGCCGAAATGTGAGACAGAACATGCTGCAGCACATATTCACATGCAGTGAGCCACATGGAAACTATTTCAGTACTTATTGCAACTGTGGCAGCTTGGTAGAGCACATACTAGGCCACAGTCTCTGTAACAATCTAGATTAAATAAGTGGTCTCTAGCATGGAAACCATGCATTCTGGACATAAGTTCATTAGACCTTCCATGTTCTGTATCGTCTTTTCAATTAATCCCTAGTGTTTGCACACAGTGGAATAAATCACCATCTCGTGGTCGTGTGGTAGCGTTCTCGTTTCCCACACCTGGGTTCGCGGGTTCGATTCCCGGCGGGGTCAGGGATTTTCTCTGCCTCGTGATGGCTGGGTGTTGTGTGGTGTCCTTAGGTTAGTTAGGTTTACCTAGTTCTAAGTTCTAGGGGACTGATGACCATAGCTGTTACGTCCCATAGTGCTCAGAGCCATTTGAACCATATAAATGCCAGCTGAGTGAGGTTATTTTGTCTACTTACAGAAGAGGACTGCACAGGAAACGCTGGGGAGGTATAGACTGTATGTAAACTGAAAATCGAGTGACAGTTGTAGTGGGGGAAGTTGTTTACCCTGGAAGAACATTTTAGTTGCTTTACTGGATGACACAGACAATTTCGCCCTCTACCAGTGTAGAACAGTATAGACATTCACACAGATTTTGTCCATATGTTACTTTTATTACCATTATTAATGAAGTGTTAACACATGTAGAAAAGAGACGAAACACCTTCACGCTTCTCCTCCCCCTCCATCCCCCTCCCCCTCCCCCTCCCCCTCTCCCCCTCCCCTATGCCCATGCCATGGGCATAACTTCACAGTGTGTCCTGCTTTTACTTTTTGTAACAGTGCTGTTATGAAAGTGGGAAATTTCCTGCTCACTATTTTTGCAGACTTATGAAGGAGCAAAGTGTATGAACGCAATCCTGCAACTTACTTTCCATTGTGCTTCCACTCAACACATCCACTCTTCACCCTGTTGCATATCCACACACCCCTGGTATATAATTTATCTGTTAATACTAGCGTATTGCACTTACATGTGATATAAACATTTAATATTTGATTTTAACCCATTCCATTTAAGAAACAGTAAATATATACCGTTAAAACTATTTTTAATACTTGCTTATTCCCATCCTCTGCCATAGTATCAATATAAACCCATCCAGGTGATAACAGCGTCACCTGGCAAGGAATGGCTGCTTGTCACACATGCATTGTATGTGTAGTATCAGTGAGCATCCTCTCTGTGTAGAAGGGGGAAGGTGTGTGATCTGAGTTTGACTAAGAGCAGATTGTGATAGCCCAGAGGCTCAGCACGAGCATTTCGGAAACTTTATGACTTGTCAGATGTTTGATGAGTGCTGCAGTACAACCAAGGTGAAACAACATCCAGACATCATGGAGCTGGGTGGCCTCCCCTCATTACAGATGACAGATGTCATAAGCTGGGCAGACTGGTAAGAGGATGGGCAGCAAACTGTGGCAGAACTAACATCAGACTTAAATGCTGGGCAGAGAAAAGTGTGTCTGAACACACAGTGCACAGAACACTGCTGAACGGCCTCTGCTATTACCCTTGAACATGCCAATGTTAACATCACATCATCAGCAACTACGACTGAAATGGGCATGTGACCATTGCCACTGAACGTTGGCACAGTGGCAGTGTGTTGCATGGTCTGCTGAACCCCCATACCTTCATCATGCCAGTGGGAGGGTGCAGATCTCTTGTCTTCCATGGCAGCAGTTCCTTGTCTTGAAATCTGTACAATGGGACAGACACAAACTGGTGGTGGCTCCATTATGATCTGGGGATCATTAATGTGGCCATCCATGGATCCAATGGAACTTCGACAGGGCACAGTGATGGCCAAGGGGTATCATACCCTAATAGCAGACCACATACATTACTTCGTAAGTTACGTTTTGTGACAGCACTGGCATTTTTCAACAAGATAATGCAACATGTTACAAGGCCAGAAGTGTGATGGAGTGGTATGGAGTGGTTAGAGGAACACAGTGGTGAGTTCCAGTTGATGTGCTGGCTTCCTCTCCCCCAACTCGCAAGATCTGAACCCAATTGAATACATCTGGGATGGAATTGAACATAGCTTCAGACCTCATTGATCCCCCCTCCCCAAGAAAACCTCCCTTCAAAGACCTACCAAAGCTCATCGCTTCCACGCCATGATGCCTTGCTGCTGTTATACATGCCGAAAGTGGACATAGTGTCTATTAGTTATATATCTTTTAGTTGTATATCTTTTAGTTGTATATCTTTAAGTTGTGTGCCTCTAAGTTGTGTGCCTCTAAGTTGTGTGCCTCTAAGTTGTGTGCCTCTAAGTTGTGTGCCTCTAAGTTGTGTGCCTCTAAGTTGTGTGCCTCTAAGTTGTGTGCCTCTAAGTTGTGTGCCTCTAAGTTGTGTGCCTCTAAGTTGTGTGCCTCTAAGTTGTGTGCCTCTAAGTTGTGTGCCTCGTGTGCCTCTAAGTTGTGTGCCTCTAAGTTGTGTGGCTTTGTGTTTTTAGTAATACTATCTAGCTTTGTAAAGCAAGAACAGCTAGAATCATTACTGGCTAGCTGGAGGTGGAAAACAGAAAAAAAGATAACTGAATCATCTGAGACGTGTATTACAAAAGACTGATCAAAATTAATTGAACTGATATGACTGGGTGAAACTGGAAGGAGGTTCTCCATAAAATTACCAAAAAAAGGCACTTGCAGAAAACATTGATGGGAAGGGACATTGTAATAGGATGTGTATATGATAACAGAGAATAACTTTAGTGGTACTAGTCGGAGCTGTAGAGGGCAAAAACTGTAGAGAATACACATTGGAATATACCCAACAAGTAGTTAAAGAAGGTGGATATCATTGTTACTATGAGATGAAGAGATTGGCACAGGACCACAAGTCATAACAGGCCACATCAAACCAGTCAGAAGTATCCTCCCCTCCCATGGCCAAAGAATACCAATTTTAATCTTATATATGTCAAATAGGCACTGTAAATGGCGTGTAATTCTGTGCATTGTGTGTGGTGCATAGTGGATCCCAATGAAGTAGCACAAAGGAGGGTGCTCAGAACTGGTAGATTATGTGTTTTTTGAGAACTACTGGGTGATCAAAAAGTCAATATAAATTTGAAAACTTAATAAACTATGGAATAATGTAGATAGAGGTAAAAAGTGACACACATGCTTGGAATGACATGGGGTTTTATTACAACAAAAAGAAACAAAGTATTGCTAGACACGTGAAACACCTCCTGCGCGCATCGTTTGGTGATGATTGTGTGCTCAGCCGCCACTTTCATCATGTTTGGCCTCCCATGTCCCCAGACCTCAGTCCATGCAGTTATTGGCTTTGGGGTTACCTGAAGTCACAAGTGAATCGTGATCGACCGACATCTCTAGGGATGCTGAAAGACATCATCTGACGCCAATGCCTCACCATAACTCTGGACATGCTTTACAATGTTGTTCACAACATTATTCCTCGAATACAGCTGCTGTTGAGGAATGATGGTGAACATATTGCGCATTTCCTATAAAGATCATCTTTGCTTTGTCTTACTTTGTTATGCTAATTATTGCTATTCTGATCAGATGAAGCACCATCTTTCGGACATTTTTGAGCGTTTGTATTTTTTTGGTTCTAATAAAACTCCATGTCATTCCAAGCATGTGTGTCATTTTGTACCTCTCTATCTACTTTATTCCGTGATTTATGCAGTCTCCGAATTTATACTGACCTTTTGATCACCCGGTATATGCTATACATAAATCTGCACAGGACTTTGTAAGAACACTGTGACATAATGTTTATTCCAGTATCGAACAACATGACTGTAATGTCTAAATGAGATTTTTGAGCTCAAACATATGTTTCCTGACACCTGTTTAAACAACTACTGCATTCACAAGCACCTGAACTACAAAACTGTTTTTGCAATCGTCAGATGTTTCTACAATATTGCCTCTGTGTTGTGAGTAATTGTTGAAAAATAGTTCTATTGGTATCACAAATACTCAGACACATGCTATAAAGTGGCATGCACAGTTTAACTGTAGAAGCAATTGGATGTTAGTGGGTAGCAATGTGACCTTTTAATCACATTTATGATGGCATGTTGAAAAGTAATGCCTACAAATTTATGCGAAAACGTATACAGATTTTTGGATAAAATTTCATAAACATTCTACATGTTTATTCTTCATCTCTACATATTTATGTCGCAACAAAGCCACATTGGCAATGAAAACATTTCTCCCAGTGAGTGATAAGTTCATTGATACTGTCACTGTAGGCTGTTCAACTCTGTTGATGGAGCCACAGCCTCACCTCCACTTGCACCACTTCATCACTATAAGACTGAATTCCTCAAAGATGTCTTTAAGTGTTGGCCTATGCAGCCGTCCACTTTGAGCTGAGGTTAGCGGCTCCGTCTGTTTCATTATGAGTGTGAACAACTGAATGTTCGGACATTACTGACGTTGATATAGTGAAAACAATGCACTGCATTCGTTCTTCTGTGGATTCAATTGAAGTCCCATTTTGACATTCACAAACTTGACTAGAACACACTATTTCTCATGCAATGACATAGTTCCATTACACACTGCAGTGTTACACACTACAATTCAAAGTTGCATAATAGTAGTGTTGCAAGTTGTCAGTGAAATGGGAAGTAATACCTCAATTGATATTGAGAACAGAATAAAAATATTCGGCAGCATTACTTTTCAATGAGCCTCCATATTACGAGACAATGGGAGAAGTGCAAGGAATTGAACTAACGCATTTCTTCAGTGTTTATAGATTTTTCCATCACAGGACAATGGTCGCAGACAGAGGTTACACAACTATGTGAGGGAGTGTAGAAATCCAGAAAAGTTAGAGGGTGTACTGAGGAGACAGACGGGGACAAGAGCAAAGGTACAGATATGAGAGAGATGATGACCTGTACATTTAAAATGCGTACTGATTTGGGACAAGAATCTACTTGTCACCATGAATGCTCAACATAATATTTGACAGATTACTGGAAATAGCAAGGATCCCAACTTGATAGGGCACATGAAATAACAGTGAGGTTTGTAGTCCAAAACGCTAAGAAGCCAGATGTGTTGACTCTTCCCTCAGGAGTGGTGCAAAGTGACCCAGTGCATACTGGGAATTTGATTTACAACCCTAGAGAAGTTTTGATGTGTGGGCACAAACTTACAGCTGGATATTAAATGAGGCAGCATTAGTACATTAAAAAATCTGAAACTATGAAAATGATTGTTACTTAATGTAGTGTGTCCAGCAATACTAAAATTTAGGCTTATATTAGTTACAGCCCCAGGGTTGGTTTATAAACAGAGTTCTTAAGTATTGTAAACACAACTGAGAGAAAATCTCATCTCTATCGTCTTTGGTCCATTCTGAGACTCTGATGTCTGGACAGAAAGAAAAAGCAAAGTGTTGGAAATGACGTTATTGCAACAGTGTCATATGCCAGAAAATATTCAAACCAGAGCTGTGAGCATGAGAATGTGTTAACATTACAAATGCAAACAGGATGAAATAAACAGGGGATTTAATTAAATATTAAGGAAAAGTCGTTCAGTGGATGCAGGAAACAACACTGTAACTGCAGGCAAACGATAGTGAGTAGAAGAGGAAACGTGCTGACTGTCCTAGTTCAGTAGTTCTGCCGTGAGATGTCAGTTGGTCTGCTTGTGACCCACAGAATTATGTGTTACAATGGAAAAATCAGCAGACTGACTTATATTGTGGATCTGAGATACTATATGGAATACAGGGGGTTTTTTCAAATACGTTTTCTGCTCCAAAACCCTGTATTAGTGCTTTTGTTGCAAATATCCAGCTAACATCTGTGTTTGTCTTACGTACAATGTCAACGAAAATTCACATTTATGTTCATTTTCTGCAAGAGACAATGAAAGTTTTACAGGAATGTACTGGCAAGCAAATTGTAACTTGTCCGAGCAGAAGTAGTCTTGCTGATGGGTGACGATTTTCAACTCGGAGACGTAGAGATACCGAAATGATGCAGCTGTTGGGAGAGAAATGTAACCTCTTTTCCATAAGTATTTAGGTATTTCGAAGGTACTATTAGTGGTTACTCTTGGCGCCAGTGTGTTCTTTCAGAACAAAAGCTTTTACTGTATAGTTAGAATGCCTCCCCATTTCATTAACTTTTTTTGAGCCTGTGCGTTTTGTGCAAAGCATCACCAAGAAAATATAAGTGTGTCCACTAAGTTATTTATCTATCTAATGAATAATCCTGTTGATTCTGGAGAACTATCTGGTCGATAATTGTAGTTAACGATGCCATCGTTAAAAAGTACATCACTTTTATCATATCAACCACTTTTTATTCAATTTATGACACGAATAGCGTACGAAAATGCCCATATTCTTCCGGTCTTGCCAACTGCGTTTGATGTTGAGCAAGGAACTTCAGTTTTTATGCCAGTAATTCCTAGACACTGCTAGACCTCTTTATTCAGTTGTGTACTGCGCCATAAGAAGTGAATGCAACAAGTGTCATTCTGGCTTGCTCTAGCTGGATAATTACTTGAATCAATATATGCTAGACATCACTGGGAGTGGCATTGTGACTCGAGTATACTAAAATAGGGTGAATACGATTATGCATCAGAGCAACAGATAGGAACACCAGAGCAATGATAGGCAAAGTTATTACTACAATTGTCTGAAGTATATACCCATAAATTGACGAAACAAACTTTCAGCAAAGTGTTATTGAAATGTAGCTTTCCTTGTGCTTTACTTCATCAAAAATCAGCATGTCTTTTTCATTTTGTCGTTTCCGAAAATAATTCTTAATTGTTCTCTTGGTTAATTTCACATGAGCAATTGAGATTATTTACTTTTGGAGATGTTTCAGAAGGTTGTTGCAACAATGTGTGCCTCAAACTATGTCTATATCCTTTGAGCTTCTAATTTTCAAGGGCATGCTATCCAGAGTAAATTCATTGTCACATCACATAGTGCATTCTCTTGCTGTTTTTAAATTGGCATTTCTTTAACATACTGGCAAATATGATTTTCTGTTTTTACTGAGTGTACAGTGATGTAGGACATTCTACTGAGCCATCTTATGGTTTTCATCTGAGACTTGCTTCTGGAAGAGATTGATTTTGGCATTTGCTGTCCTTAATTTATCACGTAATCGGACAATTTCCAGTTCCTGGCACATCAACATTGTTTTCATGTGATTACTACTCCGTTCAGTACTGATCTGCACCCTACATTTCCTTTAGCAGAGGAAGCACTGGCAGACATTGAAACTGCAGCTTGTTTACCGTCTTCCTTCCACAGGTTCCCTTTAGCGAGTGCTTGACGGACGATTTTCTTTTGTGTAATATTTTCGACAAATATTTCAGTAAACTGGGAAATACATGAGGAACCACTGAGTCGCTCTGGTTTTAAAAGACTGCCCTTGTCTAACAATTTCAACTTATTTACTGACGATAAACATTTGTTGTTCCTCACTGAAATGTGAATCGCACACAAAACAACTCGTAGTCAGATTGTCTTTCCCAGGAATTTCTGTCTACCATTTTGAAAATTTTTGGAGAACTACAAAAATTTACCTTTACTTTCTCTTCAGCCACATCGGTTCACTGGATCGAAAAACGTGGACATGTTTTGTTCGTTTTCTTCTATAAATACCAGTTACTATAACTCTCAACACCTCTTTATAATCACAGCCCCGGCCGCGGTGGTCTAGCGGTTCTTCAGGAACCGCACGACTGCTACGGTCGCAGGTTCGAATCCTGCCTCGGGCATGGATGTGTGTGATGTCCTTAGGTTAGTTAGGTTTAAGTAGTTCCAAGTTCTAGGTGACTGATGACCACAGATGTTAAGTCCCATAGTGCTCAGAGCCATTTTCATAATCACAGCCTTCAACTCTTAACCATTCACTCACAAATCCGTAAACAAACTCTCAAAATAAGTTGAGGCAGAAGCAACAAATGCCATCCGATTACATGTCAGCTTGAGTCTCAAGTGACAGTGCTACTTGTAGTTCTTGAGTATATGAAGATGGTACCTGTTCTTTCAGACATGTCCGAAAGGGCTAACTGGCCATGTGACCATCTTCTTCTATGTGGATGCACAAACAGTGCTCGAACTCTTACGGGATTTGGCAAAAAGCCGCGAGTAATGAGTTAGTGGGTAGGGGCACTATGAATATATTAGTGGGTAGGGGCACTATGAATATAATGTGGGACAATAGGTTGGGAATGTGGGTCTCGTGGTAGGCATGCCAGAGATAAGTCCCTGCAGTCACACTATCATCTGTGTCCTTGGTGGCACAGATGGATAGAGCATCTGCCACATATGCTGGAGATCCTAGGTTCAAGTCCTGATTGGGGCACATGTTTTCAGCTGTCCCCTTTGACTTACATCAATGCCTGTATGGAGCTAAGAGTATTCATTTCATTGTAGTTCTTGGGCTCGCCGCCTTCCCAATCCCATGTTAATGCACAGGGAGTAAGCACACCCTCCTTCATCTTGCTATGGGCAAACTGTCAGGCTACCAAAGGAAGGATAGGGCTCAGTAAGCACTGTGAAATATGCTATGTAATGACTGATTATGTGTACAATTAGTGCAGTATGGCACAGTGTGAAATTATGGAGATGCATGTTGGCAGAATAGCTGCTCATTAAAACATATTTTTTTAAATTTTTTGTGTATACGTGATACAAATCTCTGAAAACTTGTATCATATTTATAAAAAAAAAGAAATATTGAGAGCCATGTCATAAGTACAGAAGGGTGTAAGCATTTTTAACTGAGTTTTTTCTTCCTTTCAGTGTCTTGAAGATAACTTGGGAATCTCTTATCCAAATGATTTTATCATGGAGGATCCTGAACTAAATTTGGAGGTATGTAAAACTTAGAATACTGTAAGCATTTGCATCTCTGATTTATTGCATGTAGGGTGATTAAAAAATGTATTTGTACAATTGCTTAATGTAAGGAATGCATTACTGTGAGACAGGCACAGATTATGAGTTTTCTTGAGCTAAGTGCAATTAATAATTTTACAGTACTGTTGTGCTGTTCCACTTATTGTGGATTAGCAGCCGTTATTTAATTATTGTTCTGAATAGAATCTGAACAGAATTTGTAACAATGTGTTTAACCATATTTTCAGTGACCCTTCTGAATGTTAAATATTTTGTATAAGTTTAAACCACGAGAATGCAGATCATTTGAAAAATATTCTTCCTTTCAGTAACTTATGATTCATGCATTGCAGAAGAGTACATTGCACACGATTCATCTTTTCAGTGAATGATTGATATTTGTCAGTTTGAACCAAAAATTTTCAAAGGTGCCAAAGGTATGAAGTGAAGTGTGATACTATTTGTAAGTGATAGATCAGCCTTGCTACATTGTTCTTAGAATAGTTGCAGTATGGCTACCTCAGTGGTACATGCTGATTTACTTATAGATTTGTCAGTCACAGAAAAACTCTAGGACCTATGCAGATAAATTCGTGTATTACCTCACCGTAGAAGTCATAGCAGGTCCGAATAAATTATCTACAGCTTCGATAAGGTCTGCTTGTATGAAGCATAAAATTTAATCCAGTAAAATAAAATGTTGTGGTATTAATTTTGTCCACTTTGTGTAAGAGAAAGTGGATGGTTAGATTCATAAACTTCTCACAGGAATAAGACATAACTAATATTGGGAAATATAAGGTAGAGTACTGAAATACCTAATCAGAAGACTTACTATGCAAGACACTGAAAAGTGCATGACGGTGGGTATGTTCCACCACTGTTAGTCATTTCCTTTCCTTTCCCGCTTACAAGCAGAGCGAGGGAAAGGCAACTATCTGTTGCCGCCATACAAGCCCTAATTTCTCTTGTCTTTGTGGTGTCTGTAAAGACCCTCGGGCACATTGATGTCTGGTGATTGTGCAAGCATACCAGTCAAGGAAAAAAATTATCATGCTAGGGACAGTGCATATGGTATATAAAAAAAAGAGTGAATCAGGCATAACTGGTTCCTGCATCACATTTTCTCTTCCCAGATTAAGCATTTGTTTGTTAGGCTTCATTGTGTTGTATATGCGTGGTGTAATAATAATTTTCTATGGGGCACAGGCATAGTAGTTTTTGCAAATGGTATTCACTTTAGAGAATGTGTTCAATATTGAAATCAATTCATTTAGCAAATGTGTTCCTTTACTGTCACTGCTCTGATATTTTCCCACATTACGTCAGTTCACAATAAGAGGTAGATAGACACCTTGGACTATTAACTTAGTTGTTGGCATTGTGCTTCATAAAATCTTCCATTAGTAAACGTGCCTCTGCATCATTTCAATGTTCCTGCCTTCGTGTTATTGTGGGGAAAATTAATCTGGAATGCATAAATTTTAATTCCATTTCGTCCACTATCTTTACAATCCGCAATGCACCAGGAAAAAGTTGTTGTCCATGTTTACAAGTTCACCATCCATGACTGTATACTACCCAACAGCAACCTTACATAATTGATCTCCTCCCATTGTTATGTCAAAACTCACAATTTATTATTACACATCTAAACTCTCTTCTAGAATATTACAATTACTAAATCCTATTAATAGTTTTCTGTTTCAGTATACACAAACAGATGATTTCAGAATTAACAAAAGATACTAGATGAAAAAACAGCAAACAGAAAAATAAAGCTCTGTTTATCTCTCACAGTTACGGAGGATACACAAAGTTTGATGCATTATAGGCAAATATTAATGTACAAATCAGACACACAAACTTTCATTATGTTTCCTTTACAATATACACTGATCAACATTTACATCTGCAGTGTGCTTCAAATGACAGTTCCCTAAATTTTCTCAAAAGGAACGTCATCTGCCCTCCAAGGATTCCTGTTTGAGTAGCTGAACTATATCCATAACATATGTGTGCTAATGAAAGCTAATAGTAGCAAATCTAGAAACATGCCACTGAATTGCTACAATGTCTGACTGGTGGGATGTCCCATTGTCAAGCATGTGTATGTTCAACAAAAAAATTTTGGAAAACAGGAGTTCAAAAGAGAATATATGAAAATGGTGAGATAAAGCTGGGAAAATGAGATCAAAATCACAACCACTCAGTTTAAACCTGCGAAGAAGCTACAAGAATCGAATTTTCTGAACTCCGCTTTATGTGAGTTTCAGATAGACCATGTTGTTATAACCAGTGAGGATCCAAAAATTCTCAGTGTAAGAACAAGAGAGGAATTTTTTTAGTCATTTCAGCGTCCTTTGCATATAAAGATTAGATTTCAACCTGTCAGGAAAGAAACACACATAAATAAATCACTCACCATTAATCCATTTTTCAACAAATTATTCATTCATATGCCACGAATTGTAACAAACTTGCAGACATATTGAAAACCATTATGAGATTATGCTAACCACAAAGGAAGAGAGAACACAGGTAGTGGAACATTGCCTATGATCAGGGTCTAGTAGATGCAGGGGAACAAGCATTTGAAACTTCAAATGGTAACAAACCCTAGAAAATGGCAGGAATTCTTAAAAGTATACAAATGAATGTTCAAGGCTATAAAAAAGTGTAAACTGGGTCACTTCAAACCAACATAAAAATAACAATTTTTGTCTATTACTTTCACTCGGTTCTTGACTGTGTGCCTCTGAAAGAACAATTAGTTTTGGAAGCAAAACAGTTCTGATTAAAAATCATCTGTTGAGGAACTGAAGGAAATCAGTACTTTTCAAAATAACGAGTCATGTGCAGAAGACAGAAACTCATAGTAGAAGTATGGAGATGTGGATACTGAGCAACAGTAATCTCACACAAGCAACTGGCAGAATTATGTTAAATATTTGTAAAAGTGAAAAAATTACTGAAGAGTGGAAATGTGCATTAATTGATCCTCTTCATAAAAATGAGATAAAACCAGTCTGAATAATTACAGGGAATTTCACTGCATCCAGTTATGTCCAAAATTCCTTAAAAAACCCTGTGAAGGCAAATGGACGAACAAGTAGGCCTATTAGTAGGAAAGTATAAGGCACGATTTTGCAAACGCAATTGTGTAGAGAACAGATATGGGAACCAAAGTCAATTTTGCAAAGATGACGATGTGTAAATACTGTGGCAAGTTATGCCAAGTGTCAGAAAGGCTTATGATTTGACAGAAAAAGACTTGATTCAGTATGTCAGAGGAATTCAAAATTGACAGGAAAACAGTGGCAGTTACCCAATAGACATAAATGGGTACTACACTAGACATTAAACTGACTGGAGAAATTTCAGAAGCATTTGAAATGCACAACAGTGTGCAGCCAGAGATCCACAATCCACTCCAACTTAAAATAAAAGACATATGGGAAGGAGACAAGGGAATCCAAATCGAAATTACAAAAGAGCAGAGCATTAACTTCAGGTGAATGGCTTTTGTAGACACTCTCTATTCTAAGATACTGTATAGAAGCCAAACTTGTCCTGGAGAACCTTCATAAAATGTCAAAGAAAACTAGTCTACAAATCATCTGTGAGAAAAATCAGTAATGAACAGGAAGCCTACAGATAATCTCTCCATGATAACTTGGTATGAGGAAGTATCACAAGGTACATACATTAAATATCCAGGAGAGATCATCCAATCACCAAGACATTTATTTATTTATCCTATTCTGACAAGGGCCATCAGGTCTCTTTTGCATTGGACCAGGGTTTCCCACATACATCATAGTTATCTAAGAAACAAAAATTTTAATATGACAAATAGTATTGAAATGATATGAGTGTCTGAAGTGGCAATGTATGTAACAGTAACTATGAACTAATAAAGTTAATAATGACAGTACTAGTAGTATTACAGCTGTTGCCACTAATGTGGTGGTGGTAACAGTAGTAATGACAACAATAATAGTGGCAGGTATAAAAAGGATTTATAAATGTCCAAGATAGCTTTCTGCAATAGTGAGTTCCATGGAAAGCTAATTTAAGAAGCCTTCACCATCTAAGAATTTTGAGAAAACCGGAAGATATGGGTGGAGTGTAATTATATGCTTCCGTGTCAGTTCAAAGAGCAAGTTACAAAAAGCCAAACCTGGGTATTTCAGGACGTCTGTAGAGGACACACATTGGTGACTTTCTGTTAAGGGATGTGATCTCTATGAACATATTCCTCTTGTTTATCTTCATGATTGTTGGATGTGTGTAAGTACATTATGTGATAAATCAGAGCATGTGTATGCCCCTACTCCACCCAGTTGTCAGTTACATCTGTTGTGTCTTAAAAAGATGTGGTCTTCCCAATTTACAGAACTTCTGGACATAGTTGGCTGGAGCCACATCTCTGACGGAAGTATCAGATTTAGGTCCGTGTCTTGAAATATGTGACAGACTTTGTTATGATGAGGTGGCAGAGATCGAACATTTGCGTGTGCAGTAAGAAGTTTAGTGCATTTGGCTACAAGGCTCGTGAAGATACTAGATAGTAGTGACTTTAGGTCAGTGAGGTTATGAGAACAAAGCATACCAGAGTGCATTATGGTAGGGGAGCAGGGTTCCTTGAAGTGAAAGTGAGAGATATCTCCAGAAGGAGGGAGGTTTTGTGGCCAAGGCCACCGTGCTTTGCACTGGTCAGTGAATGGTCAACTGAAGACAGGAAGAGAAAGTTCCTGAACAGAGCTAGAATAATCTATGCACAACAACACTGAAAGTAAGATAAATGGAATGACAGACTGCTGTCTTATTATTGGTCCTAATGATGAGTAACCACAGTAATATGATGATAAATTATTAAAGTAGAAATAAGACTGTAAATTATCATCTGAATCAGAGCCTTGTGAGCATATTTAAGTAATAGTGCATTAATGAATAGTATTGGTCTTCGTGGTATGAGAATTGAGCAGAAAATTAGTACTAAAACTAATCCTAGACAAACAGAGAATAATAAGAGGGGAAACTGTTGTAAATATAATATTAGAAAAACAAATTGTTTCTTTGTAAAATAAAGAGCTGAAAGTAAACACAAAAAATTAAGGGCAATAAGAGTTGACAAATTTTTTAGCTTCTGACGTCCAGACACTCCAGCTCATCTGCATTGCGGACTGATCATTCCTATTTTAGTTCTTCACCATTATCCTGCCATCGTTTGTCCACAAGTTTTGCAGCTGAAGTCTTGGGATCACACTGTTCAAAATCTTCAGTCTTTCAAAAGTGAGATCCTCGCTTATTGTCAAACCTAACTTCAGGAGTTTTTGGCTCAAAAGCTTGTCAGCTGATATAGAGTCATTATAACAAAAAATCTATTTTAGAACTACTACTGGAATATCTCTTTGCTTCAGAAAGTACTGTGATTCATGGTCAAACAAAAATGACTGAATGAGAAGCAGGAAAGAAAAATTCTCAGGAAAATATTTAGACCAGTTTTCTGTGAACGAATTTGGATATGGAGTCCCTTTAGAGAGATTTATAGACAGACAGAAATAATAACAGACAGCTTTACATAAAGTAACAAAATTTTGTTAATGCATCACATGATGACCGTCGACAGGCTCACAAGGCAGATCTTTGAGGTCGCAAGCACTAGCAAAAGCAATTCAAAATTGGTCATAGGTACAGAAGAAGTTGGACTCTCACAAGATAACATAATAAATCGAAAAAGAGTCAAGAAAGACCATGAAACATACTTAAACAGCAACACATGGAAAACGGAAATGGATATAAATATTTGGAAGACCACAAGAGAGACCACAGAGGACATACACTATGTGATCAAAAGTATCCAGACAGCTGCCTGAAAAATGGCTTAAAAATTCGTGGCGCTCTCCATCAGTAATGCTGGAATTGAATATGGTGTTGGCCCATCCTTATCCATGGTGACAGGTTTCATTCTCGCAACCATACGTTCAACCAGGTGCTGGAATGTTTCTTGGGGAATGGCAGCCGATTCTTAACAGGTGTTGCACTGAGGAGAAGTATCGATGTCACTCGGTGATGCCTGGCATGAAGTCAGCATTCCAAAACATCCCAGAGGTATTCTAAAGTATTCAGGTCAGATCTCTGTGCAGGTCACTCCATTACAGGGATGTTATTGTCGTGTAACCACTCCGCCATTGGCCGTGCATTATGAGCAGGTGCTCGATTGTGTTGACAGCTGCAGTTGCCATCCCCAAATTGGTCTTCAACAGTGGAAAGCAAGAAGGTGCTTAAAACATCATTGTAGGCCTGTGCTGTGATAGCGCCACACAAAACCACAAGGGGTGCAAACCCCCTCCATGAAAAACATTGACACCATAACACCTGAACCACCCCCGAATTTTACTGTTGGCACCACACACACTGGCAGATGATGTTCACCAGGTATTTGCCATACCCACATCCTGCCTACCATGATTCTTCATTCCACAGAACAATTTTCCACTGTTCAATTGTGCAATGTTTTCGCTCCTTACACCAGGCGAGGCATCATTTGGAATTTACCTGCGTTATGTGTGGCTTATGAGCAGGTGCTCGACGGTGAAATACAGGTTTTCTCACCTCCCACCTAACAATCATAATACCTGCACTGAATAATGATGAAGTCTGGAATTCCTGTGTGATGGTCTGTATAGATGTCTGCCTGTTACACATTATGGCCCCCTTCAACTGTCAGCAGTTTCTGTAAGACAACAAACGAGATCAGCCTGTACTCTTGTGTGCTGTATGTGTCCCTCCACGTTTCCACTTCACTATCACGTCGGAAACAGTGGACCTAAGTACGTTTAGGAGTGTGGAAATCTGGCATAAGTGATACCCAATCACCTGACCAAGTTCGAAGTCTGTGGGTTCTGCAGAGTGCCCCATTCTGCTCTCTCATGATGTCTGATGACTACCGAGTTCACTGATATGGAGTACCTGGCAGTAGGTATCAGCACACTGCACCTCATATGAAAAACTGATATTTCTCGGGGTGTCTGATCAAAAGTATCCACATTGTGTACGTAAAGAAATTGGGAAGGATGTAGGAATTGGAAGAAAATTTTAAATTTAGACACTATCTCCTAAAAGTTAATGTATGAAATAGTAATAATGTAATCTGGAAACATCTCCCATAATTATCAGTGTGAGGAGATTAGCAATAGTCATAGGTATCTGATTGTTAGTGGACTTCACAGAAGTAATCTGCAGTAGCAGCTTCTGCTTTTTAATATGCTATGTGTCACATTCTGCAACCGTCTAGACAATATCATTTGTGAAATACAATGTGTAGATCCAAGAATTTGTGAATGAATGAATGAATGAATGAATGAATGAATGAATGAATAACTAACTAACCTTCCCACCCTCTCTCTGACCAGGATATAGGCTACAGTGTGATTTCACACTGAAAGAGAAATTAAATTTATGAATGAAATTAAAAAATTAAGAAATAAATTCAGCACAAGAAAACAGAGTAAGATTACCCTATTTTACTGAAAGGGAAGTGATAGCTGTGGAACCAGATCGTGTGTAGGTTCCAAAAAGGTTATATCCTGGACGCGAATAATGATACAAATGTAGGATAACTTTATGTTCAGATGTATAGCTATAAAGCTTTTATTTGCAGGGAACCATTCAATTTATCATGAGTACATCTTCAATTTGCATGAATGTGTAATAGGGTACTTTTCACAATTTGGTTTAAGTTCAGTGTTTTCATTCACTTTTGACAAAAGTTCACTATTCCCTCAACTGGACACACAACAAACATTGAGGCAATAGACTTGTTCCATACTTATTGAAACACATTTGGAGTTCTTGTGCTCAAAGTTGTTTTTTTTATTTAGTGAACCTTAAGTTACTGCTTGGCAAGGCAAATAGATGGAGCCTTCCACAAACCCCGACAAAAAATGACATACTGTGAGATCAGACAAAATTCAAGGTCGGCAGGTGAATGTGAGATGTGTATGCCACTTATGGCTGATACATCAATAAGGCAGCTTATTGTTAAGAAGTGCTCTTTCATTTAGGTGCCAGTGTCGTGATGCTCCATCCTGGTGAAAAATGATTTTTTTTCTCTGGATAGTTTCCTTTGCATCTATCTCAAAACCTTTTGTTATTTCTATTTATGTCAAAATTTCATGTGTTGTGAAGTTCCTTGCTGTGCTGATTATATTCCTCATTAATAACATGAAAGTGTTGCTTCATTAAATTACATAATTTGAATAACAAATCATGACCACCACCAATAAATGGTTTCTTTTTCCAATTCACAATACATTATCCTTGTCTTTGTTATTACTCATTTTCAATGCAGTTATTTTTTAAAAATCAATTATTTGATATAGTTACCTTAATTCAACTTACTGTCAGAGATGACTCAGTCTTTCTTGTAATTGAGATATGTTGTTGTTGTTGTTGTTGTTGTGGTCTTCAGTCCTGAGACTGGTTTGATGCAGCTCTCCATGCTACTCTATCCTGTGCAAGCTTTTTCATCTCCCAGTACCTACTGCAACCTACATCCTTCTGAATCTGCTTAGTGTATTCATCTCTTGGTCTCCCTCTGCGATTTTTACCCTCCACGCTGCCCTCCAATACTAAATTGGTGATCCCTTGATGCCTCAGAACATGTCCTACCAACCGATCCCTTCTTCTGGTCAAGTTGTGCCACAAACTTCTCTTCTCCCCAATCCTATTCAATACTTCCTCATTAGTTATGTGATCTACCCATCTAATCTTCAGCATTCTTCTGTAGCACCACATTTCGAAAGCTTCTATTCTCTTCTTGTCCAAACTGTTTATCGTCCATGTTTCACTTCCATACATGGCTACACTCCATACGAATACTTTCAGAAATGACTTCCTGACACTTAAATCAATACTCGATGTTAACAAATTTCTCTTCTTCAGAAACGCTTTCCTTGCCATTGCCAGCCTACATTTTATATCCTCTCTACTTCGACCATCATCAGTTATTTTGCTCCCCAAATAGCAAAACTCCTTTACTACTTTAAGTGCCTCATTTCCTAATCTAACTCCCTCAGCATCACCCGACTTAATTAGACTACATTCCATTATCCTCGTTTTGCTTTTGTTGATGTTCATCTTATATCCTCCTTTCAAGACACTGTCCATTCCATTCAACTGCTCTTCCAAGTCCTTTGCTGTCTCTGACAGAATTACAATGTCATCGGCGAACCTCAAAGTTTTTATTTCTTCTCCATGAATTTTAGTACCTACTCCGAATTTTTCTTTTGTTTCCATTACTGCTTGCTCAATATACAGATTGAACAACATCGGGGAGAGGCTACAACCCTGTCTTACTCCCTTCCCAACCACTGCTTCCCTTTCATGTCCCTCGACTCTTATAACTGCCATCTGGTTTCTGTACAAATTGTAAATAGCCTTTCGCTCCCTGTATTTTACCCCTGCCACCTTTAGAATTTGAAAGAGAGTATTCCAGTCAACATTGTCAAAAGCTTTCTCTAAGCTACAAATGCTAGAAACGTAGGTTTGCCTTTCCTTAATCTTTCTTCTAAGATAAGTCGTAAGGTCAGTATTGCCTCACGTGTTCCAGTGTTTCTACGGAATCCAAACTGATCTTCCCCGAGGTTGGCTTCTACTAGTTTTTCCATTCGTCTGTAAAGAATTCGTGTTAGTATTTTGCAGCTCTGACTTATTAAGCTGATAGTTCGGTAATTTTCACATCTGTCAGCACCTGCTTTCTTTGGGATTGGAATTATTACATTCTTCTTGAAGTCTGAGGGTATTTCGCCTGTTTCATACATCTTGCTCACCAGATGGTAGAGTTTTGTCAGGACTGGCTCTCCCACGGCCGTCAGTAGTTCCAATGGAATATTGTCTACTCCGGGGGCCTTGTTTCGACTCAGGTCTTTCAGTGCTCTGTCAAACTCTTCACGCAGTATCATATCTCCCATTTCATCTTCATCTACATCCTCTTCCATTTCCATAATATTGTCCTCAAGTACATCGCCCTTGTATAGACCCTCTATATACTCCTTCCACCTTTCTGCTTTCCCTTCTTTGCTTAGAACTGGGTTTCTAGTTGAGATATAGTTTGTTTAATCTGACACGTTTCTCATTAGGTGATCATCTTCTGGTTTGCTGACTGACTTTCTGGATTATCCTTTATGTTAAAGGTTTTCTGCTAGGCTCCAGTAACAAACTTGTTTTAGTGCTTGCTGTCTACATTCTGATTGCTTCTTCATATTTATTCATTGTATACTGGCTCTTTATAATTGGCCACCTGAATTTATCTGCACTTGTATTAATCCATCCCCTGCTGTGAAATGTATGAAAGCACATTCATTCATTTGGAGAGAACACTGTCCTCATGTTGACCATGTTGTTTATTTCCTATTTATGATACTACACAAATCTTTGTCATTTATATGACTATAAAATAAAACCACTTCATGTAATAATTCCTATCGCTTTCATGTCAAGCTGTACTCCTGAATTTCTTCTGTGGATGAAACTGATGTGACATTTAACGACTTTGATGTTCCATGCAGTGAGCTATCTCAAGAGAATGGCATAATATTGAATGCTGCAGTTTTGAAAAAAATACATTTAATAGCAGTTCAGATAGATATTTTTTCAGTTCTTTCCTTTGTCACTTTCATCAATAAAAATCGGACGATTTTTTACATTTTTCTCTGGTACTTTGCGTAACTGTAGGTGCCCGAGAGGTGAAAGGTATTTCAGGCATTTAATTTTTGAAGTATCAAGTAGGAAATGTGTTTTCAAATAAATTAATGTTTCTATAGTTACTTACACAGCTAAAAACAAAGTGCTGAAATGAAGTGTTAATTTTTACCTATAATTTTCTTCAATAACTGCTACATTTATGTAGTGTCTCTTTGATAATACTATTTCCAAGTATTGTTTGGAACATTCAGATGTTAGTAGGTGTTAATACGATTTTATTTATTTACTGTTTCATCAGTTTTAAATAACCAGTAATTCTTTGTACTATTTCAGGTGGCAGCCTCAATAAGAAAATCATCTGATAGTTTAAGGTACGTTTTTATTCTTCACTGCGAAATTTTTTGAGCAGTATAAATTTTTAGTTACACCATGTGAAAGGAAAACAAACAATAACCCCTAGGGACCAAAATACCATAAGTTATTTTTAAAAAGTTCTGTTTTAGGAGTTCTATTTTTTCTATATACTAACCATTTGCAGTATATACATACAGTATATACTGACTACAGCAACATTATGCATGTTATTACAGAAGATTAAAAAGGTGCTTTCGAATATTACAAGGTACATCAGTCCCATTTATAACAGTGGTTTGCAATAACTGCACAAACAGAACAAAAAAGCCATTTATGATTAACTGTCTATCCGAGCTTTCCAATAATGAGTAGATACAAGGTGAAGCATGAATTTCATGTTCTTAAAACATATCAGTTTCTCAGATTCACTGATCACCCAAGAATGTTGTTTACTGCTGGCCCCATGATGCCACATGTCACCTTTTGTTTTATGGGTTTGACTTGGCAGAAGTTGTAAAGAAATACTAGTTTTATCCACATTGCTGGCATAAGATACAGCAAACTTCTCTCACTTCGTCAAATTCATGCTTGCCATTCTTCATCAACTTCATTCATTTTATTGCCTATCACTGAGCATGAAATTAGGCCTCTATTTTGGAACTTATACAGCCAACAAACAAAACAATTGAAGTCTGTTTTGAATGTCTAAATTTTCTGCAGTCTCATTTGTTGTTCACTGAATTATATTTCCACTTATAGGCACATTGGAGGTGCACATATAGCTGAAGCACTGTAAAAGTTCAGCATCTTCATATATAACACTGTGAAGTCACTTCAGGATGCACCTGGAACACAGAGCAGCAGAATTAAGAACTTTTCATTTAAGTAGTGTGGATAATGTAGATT
Organism: Schistocerca piceifrons; assembly: GCF_021461385.2. Lineage (NCBI taxonomy): Eukaryota > Metazoa > Arthropoda > Insecta > Orthoptera > Acrididae > Schistocerca > Schistocerca piceifrons. The sequence continues at coordinate 136,314,695 of NC_060148.1, read as the reverse complement.
TGCTTAGTCTAAACCTTCTTCCAATTGTGCTGTTTTTCAATACACCATATTCTGCTTCCTGCAGAATTTTTAGTTTCACTTGCTTATCTGTGCTTTGTGCTTCCTACTGCATGACAACCCTTTCACTTCTTGGAACTCAGTGTTACTACTACTGGCTCTATTTAAAGAATATAAAAGCACATCTCAACATGGAATTTCACTTGTTGATAGAATCTAGTTTTTCACGCTCTTTGTGTCACAATTGTTTTTTCCTTGTTAATGGTGATTGTTGAGCAATGTTATGCACAAAGGTCAGCTAGAGAAACATTAGGAATTCATGTTCAATGAAAAATGTAATGATGATACAGACTAAAACACAGTTTGTAATTCATGCTGACTGAAATTTGTTAACCAGTAAAACATTGCATAATATCATGCACATCACTGCCAGTACTGATATTCTGCTGGTGTTAATGAAGTGATCATCTTAAGATAATTCATGTTAAGCATGATGTTTGAAATATACATGATGGTTCATTATTATTCATAAGTAAAAAATATTACAAAGCAGTTATGTTAGTAACACATTCTATAAAACAGCTGGTTTGTGTGTGTGTTCTTTAATAAAAGAGTGTACTTCTTTTATATAAAAGTGCAGGTGAGGTGTCAGCAGCTGTATAGTGCTAACTATTCTAATTAAATATGACATGGAAGTCATACAAATTCAATGTGCTGGGTACAGGCTAATGTCCTTCCATGTAGAACAAGTAAGGGGAAAGGGTGAGTGGTTATATATCCAAAACCTGGAGTCAAGTTTCAGCCCCTTCAGATTAATGAATGTTGGGGGTGAACAACTCTTTGACTACTATGTCAGCAATGTGGATTCGGAAACAAGCTTGTTGTATTCACAGTTTACAGGCCACCATCATTTTCCTAAATTTCATAAAGCAGCTGTAGTCAGCTTTAGTAAGGCCATGAAGACTTAACTGGTGAGTCATCTTTTGTGATTTGTGAGAAGCCACTTACCAAGGACACCTAGAATCCCCAATGTCTGAATATGGGAAATCTAACACAGTACAAGTCTCCAAATGGACTTAGTGCACACATTGCAAATTTGGCTGATTAGGGAGCAAAACTGATAGTGATTTATCTGGCCATGACAGTAGAATGAATATTGATCAGTTGTGCTCAGATCATTTGAGGAAACTATTGTCATCACAGAATTAGAGGGAAATTACAGGACAAATATCAGTAGGTATATAAGGGGCACAGTGTGGATGGACGGTTAAACTTTGTGTTAATAATTTTCCTAGCATTCTTATTCTGTAAACCACCACAATACTGACTGGAAGTAAGAGCAAGGGATGAATAACTCTTTGGACTTAATTATCTTGTGCAAGGTAGAGAGAGCTCTACCTACTTCAGAAGACAACAAACTGTGATAGTGAAATATTCTGCTATACTGTCTGTAGTGCACAATCAGATCTTCCTTTGTGTTCAGTAAAGCTCTTTTTTCCTGTCACAAGATGTTCTCATCCCAAATTGTAGCTATGCCTTTTTGGTGTTTGAACTGTAGTAGCCACTGGACCTGTTGTGTAGTAAGGCTGGACTGATGAGGTTGCAAAATCATTTTTAGGAAAAAAATCAATTCTGCATTTACTATGTGTATCCATGGTAAACATTTACGATTTTTCACCAAGTAAATGCTCACAGATGAGTGTGACTGCTGTGTCTAGATCTAAACCTGTTGCTTGCAAAGCACTGTGAAATGAGAGATTAATATCTCTGGTTGGGCTTATATGATTAGCATCACACACACTTCAGCAATGTTCTGAGGTGAGTCACACAGTTGTTTTGAAAGCAATGGATTTCTGCGGTATCCTAGCAATGGGTTCTTTGGTATCGTAGCAATGGACTGACTGCTGTACCTACAATTGAACCAATGTGATGATTCCATTTGGCATCTCCACATATTGCTACACCCAAGAATACATGAGAGTAGTGATAGGATACTATGATTCTCCTTTTTGTGAAATACACTATTTTTAGTCATAATGTTTGAAGCTAGCTGGAAATCCTTGCACTACTTCAAAATTTTATCTAGGTACAAGCTGATACATTCTTTTAAGTTCTTTATAATTGACAGAGCTAGTAATTATGTGTGCCTGTACAGTTGTGGATAGTTTTGCCTTTTATCTGTCTTGGCTATGAAACTGAGTCAACAATACTGTTCATTATAGTTTACCTACATTTGTATATTCTTATTTATAATAACTTCTACTGGTGCATTACTTTTCTTTTCTCCGTATTCACCTGACCAGAAATGTTGTTCTTCCTCCCATGCACCACACTAATTCCCACCATATCAAACTTCAACTTATCCATTTCTCATTTCATGTTCTCTGACTCACCTAATCAATCAAGGGACTTCACATGCCACACTCTGACTTGTAGCAATATTGTTTCTTTCACCTGATGATATCCACGAGTGTAGCCCCCTCCCAGAGATCTTATTGGGGGGCTATATTGCTACTCGAATATTTTACCCAATTGGATGTCATGATCATTAAACTATACAGCAGAGCAGCAGTGGTTATAACAGGTATAGTTCCCCTTGCTTTTAGCTGTTCACAGTACTAACATAGCAAGGTCATGTTGGCTAATGGTACAAGACCAAATTGTATAATCAAAACCATTCTGCATTTACATGTACATAGATACTCTGCAAGCTAGCATATGGTAGGTATGGTGGTGGCTGGTACCTTTACTACTAGAAAGACCTGCCATCCATCTTCATTAACCACATGTTAGTGTGTGGACCCTCCCTAGATATCCTTCCATTGCAGTTTTATGTACTTTATGTGTCTGTCTGTTTTGTTGAGGCATGCATGTCACTCCACTTTGCCAAGATAAATGTTTCATATGGTAAGTGGGTGCCACACAACTGAAACATGTGAAATAATTTAGCTATTACCAAAAAGTCACAAAATTAGGAAATCTTGACATCGTGCTGTGGAGATGCTGATAGACTTTTTAATTGTACACTTAATATCATATATTCTCACTACATACTTAAGTAAGTTATTGGTTATCATAAGTTATTTTTTGGAAGTTACACAGGAATTAGGATTGGCTGGTAGGAATGAGACAACACATACTTGAGGAAAATTATGAACAACTAAAATGGTAAGCTGCAGTTACGAGATATAATATTAAACTCAAGTCCATAAGGGTTAACGGTATGTGTAACTGCTGATGTAATCAGCTTTGAGATGATGCTGTAAGTCCCAAATATCACAAGCTTTGTTGTACTGTGTCATTTAAGGGACAAGAACTCCATGAGAAATATCAGAAAGCTGCATATGAATCAGGAACATAAGTGTTGCAACAGTTGTACCAACTTGAACCATGACTGTACAGCAATAGACTAGGATATCTGCATGTCACTCACTTTTGTTATGGGAAGGTTGTTCCAATGAGACATCTTGGTAAATTCAGTGTTGGAACTTTCACTAGCAAAGTGTTCAAGAACACATTTGATGGTGACTTGGGGGTTGTGGCAGCTGACGGGGCTGTTACTTGATGTTCTACTCTATCCCAAGAGACCAAGATAGAAAATAATTGAAACCTAAAGCCACCATCATTCTCATTGGAGAAGAAACATAAATGAAATAACAACTGTCAAAATATCCCATGAATCACAAGTGGACCCAGTCCCCAGATGCAAACATTGATGGTTTTGTGTTGGAACCACCAAGTTCCACAGTGAAAACCCTAAAATTGTCATCTCCCTAATCAATTGTAGTAATGACACAAAAGCTTATCATTGATTTAATTACTCCTATACTGCAATGGAACATTCATAGTTAGATAGCACATGTGAAGTAAATGAAACTTTTTTTATTTGTAGACAGTCACAGTATTTCACGTGAGTCACTCTGTAAATGTTTCAATACTCCCATGCTGTCAGGGCACAGTATCTGACTGGTTGCCACTGTGGGTAAGGATTGCTGAATGGACAAACTGTGTTTTTGGTGTATGTGAGGCATAAGTGAGGACTGAGATCAGACCCTAGCTGTATGAATTCTTAGGGGAATTACTCAATGATAACAACAGATTTTGTTTTGATTTGCCAAGATCCTCTTTGCAAGAAGCATTGCTAATATTATCCTAAAATTTTGCCAGCCATTTCATTTTTAGGAGATATTAATGTAAGCAATATGCAGGTGTAATGCCAGCATTTCCTGGTGGGTTGTGAGATGAGCTATATTTTCTAAATACAAGTGCTAGAATTTACTTCAGCACAGTTATTTGTTTTCTCACAAATAATCTCTAATCCTGCTTAATTATAATTGTAACCTACACATACGCATGTCAAAAGGAGGTCACTGAGGTGGGTACCACATAGAGCAAACAGAGGATTGTTTTACCACCTGCTGATATTCAAAAATGCTTACATCTTGCCAGGCTATGATTATTGTAAGGTAGATTCACCACACTGTTGGTGCACTTGCCCTGTTGTGGAAGTAAGTGTCAACCCACAGTATTCACCATCTGCAAAGCTTGGTGATAGTTCCAATGTTGTTTGTCTACAGTGAATATTTAGCACAGAACAGCTGTCGCCATTGTTTCTTTTGTGATCAGGGTCAACAAAAATATGAGTAGCAATGAGGAGGATTTACTATTGTTGTGATAGCCCATAAAACTCCTGTATCAGGCAGGAACAAACCTAAACACCAGAGGGGAGAAAAGGAGGCAACTCAGACAGTGTTGATGTAATGCCACAAGAAACCTAGATATGACTTATTATTTTCAAGTAGTGCTACATAACAGCTGAACTAGTAGGAAAATTTCAGCTTTATGTGAGAAAGCAATCGTGCCTCTTCTACTGAACCCAGGGGAAAATGATACATTGCACAATAATTACTGTAAGGTAGCCCTCACCAACAGTAAGCCAAATGACAAGAAAAATTCTATCAGCATGTGCCATACCTGGTCTGTAGAATCCAAGAAACTGAGCACTCACATCCAGTGTACATTTGAAAGATATTGCTCCATCCTGAGAATGTGAATGGCTGGAATACGCTGCCTTTCCCTAATCAGATAATATGTTGGAACAGTGTGTAATTGTGGCTGTGTCCTCCTTGTATATGTGTTGATAGGAGTGTTTGGGCAAAGGCAGTGCCTGCCATCTATGTCATCTGTAAGCTTTGAAAGTGTGAGGTGTTTCCAGCCACTTTGATAAAGGGCACACCAGGCATCTACACTTCTAATATGGCCTATGTGGAAGCAACTGTGTAAGTAATATACCTACATAGGACATACCGAAAAGGTGCTTTTTTTTTTTTTTTTTTTTTTTAAATTCAGCATACAGTACTGTAGTCAGTGGGATATAATATTCTAAATTGACTTAGTGTCTGGAGATTTTAGACAGAAGCCCATTTTACTGAGAGTTTCTCTTAAAGAATGTTTTCTGGTGTATGGCATTATTGACAGTGTATAACTGTTCTACGCAATGTAGTGATTAACTGCAAAGGTTTTTATTAATGACATAGAAAATAGCTTTTACTGTAGTCTGATTAAAACTGCTTGATAGCTGATGTGTGTCACTTGCCACTACAATATTACTACATCCACTACCAGGTACATTGCTTGGTTATAGGACACACACAAACACAGCTGATTTTAAGTGACCTATGACTAAAATGTGGTGGATGACAGGTTTTGTAGCATTAAAAAAAACTCTTGTCGTAACCTTACCACAACTATGTGATCTGCAGTATATCTGAGAAAACAGCGATCAACAATCTGCAGCACAATTGAGATCATGATCATTTTGTTCAGAGATTTTAAGGCTAACCTCTATGAGCAAACTCAAGACAGAAATATTTCTTAGTATGTTTCTTTGCACAGCCATCTTCTGCAGCAAAGTTTCAGTTTTTGATGAAAGCAAACTGTAATTTCTCACTGTCATTGGTTACTTGAAACCATATATCCATCAAAAAGCAAAACAGTCAAAAGCAGCAATCGAGATAGACTAATAGCACAGAAGTATGTGCATGTTCCTACCCACCCACAGCCATATACACACTCAAATGACCTCATTGGGATGCTCAAAGATGTCCATTTTCATTGTGATGGAATGGGGTAGCTGCAGGTGGAATGATTGGACCCAGATATCACACGGATGGGCCATGCACCTACTGCAATTACTTGCTCTCAGAAGATTATGGTAGGATTTGCTGTACATGATTCGTGCTGATGTCACCATTGATACATTTGTTTGATCAGTCAAGAATGTTTTGGAACTCCAGGGGACCAGATATTGAGTTGTTGTAAAGATAATTTTGAATGGGAGGCTGTAACTGCATTGGCCTCCTCCCTGCCAGACAGTATGTCAATTAGAAAGGGCTACACGTAAACTGTGCTGCTAACAATACACATGTAATGTTGGAATAATTTGTATGTGTCATTCACATTTGTTCATCAGTCTGGAAATTTATGTATTTGTTCCTTCATTTATTGACCTGACATTATTTCTTATATATGTACAGGTGTTGGCCACATGGTTGATGGCCGTACCACCTAGCCAATAAGAAATGTGATGTTGGTGATAGTTGATCAATTTGGAGTCCCATAAAATGCCATGCTTTATTGGTTTCAGAAATAAATTGATCATTGGTGGTTTTAAGAATATCTACCCAAAGCGTAAAGAGTCCCCCAAATCAAAGAAAAATCCACATGGAAAGAGTGATTGGTTTTTATTTTAAAATCATAGATTACTCTTATTTTTTGTTTCCCTTCATCTTTTGGTGGATATTTTTATGTCGAAAGCTAGAGGATATTATTTCTAATAAATGTAATAATTTGTCGTAAAAGATCGTAAAACAGTATTTTAAAAATACTGCAAGACTTTTAATAGTAGAATCTACTAGAAAATGAGGGAACCTAGTCAGCATTGAATGAGACTGGGTGTTATTCAATTTCCTGTGATCATTTGCTTCATAAAAATGTTTCATATTAGGAAAATTCTATCATTCTGGTAGAATGTCATGACAATTTTAAATCTCTTACATTAACTGAATAAGTTACCTGTGATGGCCATACATATTTATCTTTTGGTTTATAGGCCCCATTTTGTGGATGGTGAAATACTGTTTTGTATTGTGTAAATCAACATTTCACATCTCTTTCCTCCTTCCTCAGTTTCATTCAAAGTGCTGGTGACAGCTGTGACATTTCATATCAAGAAACATTGCATCAAGGAGTAGTCAATGACAAGCTGGAGAGATATGCAGAGAAGTCAACAGATGGCAGTGTGTCTCACAACTGTACCAAAGTACAGACTTCACAAGAAGACGGCTTATGTGGCACAAGATTAAGTTGTAGCATCAGGGAAAAGGAATTCCATAAGTTTAACTGTAGTTTCTGCCTACAGAGCTTCCCTTCAAAATACAGACTCATAATGCATATCTTCATCCACATTGACGGTGTGCAGGCACCTGCATTTGTGTGTAAGTCATGTGGTGAGGTATTGCCCACTGATGACTGCTTGAAAGAACATTTGAGAATGAGGGAGGGTGACCAAGCATTGTCTGCTACCAACAGTGAGAAACTTGAATGCAGTGATGATCATGAAAACAATATCTCCTTAGAGTGTGTACAAGAAGGAATCGTGGAACAGACTGAGGAGCCCACTTCATACAAGGTACCCAGGAAAACTTTTAAAAAATCCTTTAATGACATACGTAACACACATACTGTGAAAGAAGCTGAAGAGAAACTTGACAGATGTAATGACTGTGGAATTTTATGTACAAGTGACCATGTTCATGTCCACACTGTGCTAAGTGCAAAGAGACATCACAAATGTGATGTTTGTGGTAAAATGTTTACTCTGTTATGCAATCTTAAGAAACACAGATTAATGCACACTGCAGAGAGAACCCACGAATGCGATATCTGTGGAAAATCATTTACTGCAAGAGGCAGTCTCAAGAAACATGAATTAATACACACCGGACAGAATCCACACAAATGCAATGTCTGTGGAAAATCATTTACTCAGTCGGGCCATCTCAAGAACCACATTTTAATACACACAGGAAACAGACCACACAAATGCGATGCGTGTGCAAAATCGTTTACTGAAAGGGGCAGTCTCAAGAAACACGAATTAATACACACTGGACAGAGACCACACAAATGCGATGTCTGTGGAAAATCATTTACTCAGTCGAGCAGTCTCAAGACCCATGTGTTAATACACACAGGAGATAGACCCCACAAATGTGATACTTGTGGTAAATTATTTAATGTATTGAGTAATCTCAAGGCCCACAAGTTAATACACAGTGGAAAGAGACCCTACAAATGTAGTATTTGTGGAAAATCTTTTACTCATTGGGGCAGTCACAGGAAACACAAATTAATACACACTACATAGAGACCATTCAAAGTATTGTTGAGGTTTGTAGACCTACACATGTTGATAGAAGACCACACGTGTTTTATTAAAATTGTTCGCATGTGCTACAGAGAGGTCACAAAAAATGACAAATCCATTTCCGCAGCTTCACATTTGAAGAAGTTACATACAAAATACAACATATGAAGCACAAAATTGTGATTTTTTGTTGCAAATGCTCCATGCTTTAATTGTTCGGGCTACCCAAAATTTGTGCATTGAGAGGTATCTTTTACTCGTTTGAGAAGTAGTTTTGTGCAGTTATCAGGACCCTATATTCTTCAAGAGAATGTACCAGTATGCTGCTAATTATTTGAAAGAAACTGCCATTTCAATCCTCATGAAGCTGTATCCACTACCCAGGCGACAGCAGAAATATGTTTATTACACATTCATAATGTAGGATATTTATCTCAAGAATGGAGAAAGATACAAAAATCTCTTGATTATGTGAACATATTATTGAGGTATGCCTCCTTAATAGTATTGCTATTTGTGTGATCAATAATCTGCACACATGTGAACTTTCTGTGCTAGTTCTCCATTAGGAAATAAATGATTGCAGAGGTAAGGGAAAAATTATAATCATCTGCCTAGTAGCGTTTTGATTCACCTACAGACTGCAATACAATAGTGCATCTCTATGGTATGGACTCATTAGTTCTTCGTTAGTTTTTCAGTTGTAAATTGGACTATAAGTCTGCACACAGCTCACACCTTTCCCATTAACTGTAGGCTATCGGTTTGTTGCTGTCTAGTTGGTGTGCAGTAGCATCCCAGATTTATTTCATCATGATCTAATGAGGTGAGCTGGGTGGGAAAGACAACAGTGTGAACCATCATGCTGCTCTAACTATTGCAGTGTGATTCTTACCTTGTAATTTGGTCAGTTATCCTGCTTTAAGATGTTGTGACTCTCTGTAAATGCATCAAGCATTAAGTGATAAGTTTGCAGTAATTTCCATGTTCTCCACATCTGTCATGGTGCTTTCAGTTATGACCAGCTGTTTTCTTGCCATCTCATATGAATATCCCCCATAGCATGACACTGCCTCCATCTTCCTGCACCAGTTGTGTGGTGCGTGTATGAAACAACTATTCATCTGGATAATGAAATATCTGAGCACAACCATTCACCTGGTCTGGTCTGGTCTGGTCATTTATCCCAACATGTGACACTTCCTTATAGGTATGCAGTCCAATCTCGATTATCTTATTTGTATTGCTATTGTAACTGACAACATCGTTAGATCAACATGGGAATACAAAGCTGTTATATAACTTGGGGACTCATGTTCAACAGTGTCTGCTTAATAGCTTGAAACTCTCGAGCCTGCTCAAGCATTTTCTTCTGTCTCCACAGATTGCCATCTATCCCATTTTACAGAGCAGCTAGGTTCTGATTTGCTTGTTCTAGATAATGGATGGGCATCCTACAACTTTTGTCAACTTGTGGGTTTCACCATCTTTCAACAATGTTCCATAGAGGCTGATGGTAGAAGCATCTGCACAGCCTACCACATTCGCTGCTTCTGAGATGCACTTACCCAGGCACCAGGCAAAACCATCTGCTCTTTGGCAAAGTTATTTATGCCATTTTTTTTTAACAAACTGTCACTAGAATGATAACCACCCATTTCTGGTTGTATAGTTTCATTACTACATGACATAGCCACAATGACGCTGGGTAGCAAACACTCCTCCTACGGAAGTGGATTTAGTGATTTGGATTAACAGTATATCTTCACAAAAAAGGCCTTTTGGTAAATTGTGTAGTAATTCAATTTTTCTGCTTTGTTAAATTTTATGTCAATACACTATTGTGAGTTCAAGTGCCGTATTTATCGTGAAAAATTTTTGTATTACAAAGCTCTGTACATTAATTTTATGCATCAAATCTTTTAATTATTTGTCTGTTTTTAAATACCATGTAACTACTGTACAAACATCAGTGGGAAAACTGTCATCATGTAGTGTCAGATTATAATTCCGATTGTTTGTAGAAACACAAGGACAGTTGAAAGGGCTCAGTGTGATTTCTAGGTTATGAATTTAATCCAAATGCATAATTTTTATTGTAATAAGTTTATTTATCACATGTACTTTCTTTCTAATTGCTTTGTTTTAACCTCATTTTTTTCGTTGTCTTCTATCTGCTTTAAACATGATTTCATAGTGTATATTTTCCATAATTTCTCTGAGTAAATGTGAGGTTTTCAGAAATCTTTGCTAATGTTTTGTCTTATACTTCATAATGTTTGTTTCTGGTCAGTTTTTTCCATTTACTACCAATTTCTTATTGGTGTAAGGTAGTTTGTTTATTAAGTTTTCTCATACTTTTAATAACTTGAGACAGTTGTTTTTAAGTGATAGGCATTATTGAGTTTTGCAACACTTTAAGCTGTGTGGCTTTTTACCGAAATGAGAATGTATCTGTCATGATTGTTCTTGCAACATAATAGTTTGCTGCTATCTGTGCTGTAATATTGCAGTGGTTTTTAAATATTGAGGGAATGCTGATCTAGTTGCAGTTCGTGGGCTCCCAGTCTTCACACAATTGATGAGATATTTTGGTTGTGACCTGGAATGAAATTGCATGGATTTTAAATTGTGCCATTCTCTTTATAGTAATGTTGTTACACTATTCTGTCCAGCTACTTAGTTACATATTTCTACTACAGTTCCTGTTGGTACTGCACTCTTTGTGGATGGTTTACTTTAATCATAACAGATAATATTTTGTTCTCTCAGTAACGCTTGCTGAGACAAAAATCATTACTATTATTATTCAAGTGCCGGCCAGAGTGGCCGTGCGGTTCTAGGCGCTACAGTCTGGAGCCAAGCTGCCGCTATGGTCGCAGGGTCGAATCCTGCCTCGGGCATGGCTGTGTGTGATGTCCTTAGGTTAGTTAGGTTTAATTAGTTCTAAGTTCTAGGCGACTGATGACCTCAGAAGTTAAGTCGCATAGTGCTCAGAGCCATTTGAACCATATTATTCAAGTAAGAACAGAGCTCTGAATTCACAAACTTACAATACTGCTACTCTCATGAAGCTTAAATCCTGACTCGAAACTGCCCTATTTTAATAGTCTCAGCACTGAAAATAAGCTTGTGTTGATTCTGAAGATTCTGTACAGAAATTAAGTAAAGTAACCCACAGTGATATGTTACAATCGGATTTCAAATGACAAAGGGAATGAGAGGTATTGACAATAGTACTTTATTTTGACAAAGTGCCATTCATTGTTATAATGTGGTATTTATATGATAACTCCAAAACAAATGTCATTATTAGTAACTGGTTATTACTGCCATCATCATATGATGTTCCTGACCACTTTTAGACGTTTTGTGCTGAAATATATCTGGTAAATACCATAAAGGCTGTAAGGACTATCTTCATATTATCACCATTGCTCTACCTCCGATAGCTGAGTGGTCAGTGCAACAGACTGTCAATCCTAAGGGCCTGTGTTCGATTCCTGGCTGGGTCAGAGATTTTTCTCCGCTCAGGGACTGGGTGTTCTGTTGTGCTAATCATCATCATTTCATCCCCATCGACGCGCAAGTCGCAGAAGTGACGTCAAATCGAAAGACTTGCACCAGGTGAGCGGTCTACCCAACGGGAGGCCCTCGCCACATGCCATTATATTACCATTCACTTAAAGCTAATATGAGTGGCATTGGCCAACCAAAAAGTTCTATGGAAAATCATTTGATACGATAATTGTTACCTTCCACTCCTGTCCAAAATGGTTCTTTTCAAAACCTATACTGTTGGACATCTGTCAAAAGACTAACATTAGTGTTCACTTGAGGCCAAACTGAATCATAAAGCAAGAAAGTATGATTCTAAATATTGTTATAAGAAGAGTTAGAGTACTTTTTGTTTGAAATTACGTGAGTGAATGGAGGTTGTTGGAAGATGACACAGCTTTCATATAACGCTGAAAAAAGCTACTTTTCACTAAAATATATAATTGTGGAAATAGTTTGCAGATTCATGCTACTTATTTGGATTTGTGTGTGTAAGTATTTGTGCTATTAAAATTTTTTATTGTTAAAGTTTAATGTGGCTACGTTTACTAAGGGGAAGTTAACTAGTGTGCCACATGCGACTGCAGGTGTAACTCTCTCATACATTTATACCCATAAATTTGTACAAGTTGTAGCTATACAGTTGCACATCGACATAGTTTCATATCTTAGGTTACAGTGCATGGCACATGAGATAGATATATGTAATTCATACTTTGTCTCATAATGAACAGATTGAGAAACACCAGTATCCCCCTGTGGTGGTTGCATTAGTTAACTTTATTCAGTTATACTCAGGTTAGTTGATTTTCAACAAATATTGCCATAAAGCATGTTATGGGTCATTTGTTAAGCATTTGCATTACTATGAATAATTATGAGTAGACTGATCCTGTCACATCAGAAGTACTAGAGACATTAAGTCAGTGGTCGTTTTTGGGCCAGTGTTGACTATAATATCCATGAATATTGACGGAATACCTCCCTGCAAGCAACAACTCTTGCAAGACGTGCCACACTAAGCACTGTGATATTTTCTGTGTTCAAGAAATACACACATACACCCAGCAGAGACGTCCTTCAGTTCCTGGAATAAAACTAGTTGCTGAAACACAACATGCACACTATAGAAGCGCTATCCTTATAAGACCTGACCTTTAAGTCGGTAGTGTTCGTCAGTTAGATGATAACAATATTGAAATTATTATTGTTGAGTAACAGTAGAGTCACATCAGTGTATAAACCTCCAGCAACAGATTTTTTTCTTCACCCCACCTGAACATTTTATTACAGGGAAAGCTTCTATTGCGGTATATGATTTCAACATTTACAGCCATGTTTAGGGGGTACACTCAAGAGGATCAAAATGGTGAGGCTGTCCTCCTGTGGGATGAAACTTTCCATCTCTCACTCCTTCATGACAGCAAACTACCTCATTCTTTTTTCAGTGCACGCAGGCTGTAATCCATATCTGCTTTTTGTTAGTGAAAGTATTTTTCATACCTGCACTAAATCCGTCTGTAAGCCCATACCGAATACACATCGACCTATTATGTGTCAAGTTCTCCCACAAGTAAGCCCTCAAGAAATCACTTTCACCTGAAGGTACAACTTCAAAACGGCTGATTGGCAGAAATTGTCAAAGTTATTACATGAGAAAATAGTAACTATAGCTCCTGTGATAGATCAATAAAAAAATTTTGTTAACATCGTTAATGCCTCCTCCTGAGCATAAATTCTAAGGCGATGCAGAATGAACTATATCAAGGGTATAACACCTGAAACGACGACTCTTTTTTAGGAGTACTACAGAAAGTTTGAAGAAGATCCTTTTAGTGAAGCCACATCAATTCATGTACAAGATGTCCTCTCTTCAATATCTGAGGCAAACAGAGAAGAATGGATTCAATTAATGGCAGACTGTGACATGAGTAAAAGTAGTCAAAAGGCCTGGAGGCTATTACATCACCTGAGTAATGATAACACTCAGGTCAACATATATTTTAATATTAAACCAGACCAAATTGCTCAACAACTCCCAATTAATGGCAGATCACCTAAATCCAGAAATATAGAGAGGAAACAATTATTCAGGCAAACAGACCAAGAGAATAGTATCTTATCTCCTTATTTCTCTGTTGAAGAATTGAAATGTAAATAGGGAAAAGCAGCAGGACTGGATGACATTAGAGCTGAACAAATCAAGAATTTTGGTTTCGCTAAAATGCTTTGGTTACTGCAATTTATGGGAACTGTATTCGAGAGTGGAAGATCGCTAAAGTATGGCGAAAAATCAAGAGTAATTGCCATACCGAAACATGGCAAGGATAGGAAAGATCCCAAAAATTATAGACCAGTCTCTTTACTCTGTCACCTCCACAAAATACTGAAGAGGCTCATTCTTCAGAGAATGATTAAAAAGGCGGAGCCTCTTCTAATACCACAGCAAACAGCTTTCAGAGAAGGGAAGAGCTGCACATCTCAGATATTAAACTTAACACAACATATCGAAGATGGATATGAGAAATGGCACATTACAGGTGCTGTATTTATCCATCTATCCACAGCTTGTGATGCGATCATCCATCGGCTCCTTCTGAATAAAGTTTATGACATAACTAAAGACTTCACATGCATGTGCAATATTAGAATTCCAGATTTTTTTGTGAAATTTTAGGGTAAGAAAAGTAGGTGGAGAACTCAAAAAAATGGGCTGCCACAAGGCAATGTGCTTGCACTGCTATTATTCAACATCTATACCAACGATCAACCTATCCCTGAAGGAGCTCGAAGCTTTATTTATGCTGATGACTGCACTATCACTACTCAGGCTGACTGTTTTGAGACTGTAGAAGATACGCCATCAAAAGCTTTGGAAGAATTAACTGTTTACTATTATGGGAATTACTTGATACCTAATCCTGCCAAGACGCATATCTGCGCTTTCCACCTCAAGAATAAACAGGCAAATAGATCCTTAAATATATCCTGGGGAGGTATCGCACTCGAACATAATCCTACTCCCAAATATCTTGTAGTAACACTGGATCGCGCGCTAACATATAAAAAGCATTGCCTAAACACCAAACAGAAAGTGGCAGCCAGAAATAAAACAGTGCGACAATTGACACACATGTCATGAGTGCTAATCCATGCACTGTGAGCTCAAGCGCGCCTGCTCTACGTTGTGCCACTGCTGAATATGCATGTTCAGAGTGGTACAAGTCCAGTCATGCCAGGAACGTAGATGAGGCTCTAAATGAGTCTTGCCAGATTATCACGGGTTGCTTAAGACCTATTCCCGTGGACAAACTCCATTGCGTCGCTGGCAAAGATCCTCCTGAAATGAGACGTTAGGTAGCTGCGAGATATGAGAAAAGTAAGGCCACAACGAAGAACGCCCATCCACTATATGAGGTAGATATCAAGAAAGAGCTTCTTGACAACTACTGAGGCTCTCATCGAGAATCCACATGTGGCAAGGATCTCGCGATGGCGAGAGAAACGTCGGTATTTGGGAGAATGGATCGCTCCAAAGGAAGAACTTCCTCCTGGATATTCGGAGAAGTGGTCAATATGGAGGTCTCTCAATAGATTACGGTCAAACACAACGAGATGCAAGACCAATCTGCTGTGTTGCTCATCACCAACCACCTGCACCATGCAAGACCTTATGAGAGATACACCAAATGCACTTGAAGTGTCCAATTTTTGTCCTCTTTAGTGTAAAATTATGTCAACACTTATATATATTTTTGACATTTCGGTACTTTTGAAATGACAAATAAGTAATGTAATAAAAGTAACAGTAAGAAAAAACTGTATCATTTGTTTTTAATGTCCAGAGAAAAGCTTATTCATATGTTAGTGGAGTGGTACAGTGATATTAGCAACGAAATAAACTCAGCGCTGCATTCTTTTTATGTTTAACTAGATGGAATGCCACAATCATAGCATTAACTCTCATCATTTTGCAGGTATGAAGATGCCCAACCTACTTAATTGAAACACAGTTTGATAGTCCTTCTGACAAGAACAGGGAAAGTAAGGATATGGTGGAAAATATTAGTTCTCAGTGTATGAAAATTTAGCTAACACTATAAGGATGATCGATAGTAGCAGCTGAGAGTTGTGCTTAAACAGAAAGAGAAACGGATGAAATCCTCGCATGAAACTGTATCAGCATCATTTTTGGGAATATGGGAGCTGCTTCAGTGCAGAACACCAGGTGGATTGTGGACAAGATAGAGTTGATAGTTGCGTGATTGTTTGAGGGCCAATTAAGAGTCACGAATATAGTCAGAGAAGTATGCAGTTATTGCAGTGCTAATTTATATTGGGCCGTCCAGGAAAGATGAAGTTGCCAGTCTCGATAGCAACAGGGATGGGTTGCCTGCTCTGTGACAGAGATAAAACACAAGTGAGGCTGTTGTAGATGGCACAAACCATGTCTGCTTTAGCACAAGTAACTGAGAAAAGACTCACAAGCATATCAGACTAAATCAACTCCACTGTACTAGCATATGCACTGAGCTATGATTGAGCACAGAAGGTAGAACTGTAACCAAAAAAGAAAAGACAATTATTAATATCTAGGGATCCTTGTTTGCACTAGCACACCGAGTTGCACATTATTAACCTTTCACCCTTTTGAATAGGCCAGGGTGTAGGTGAAGGGATATTGTTAGGGGCATAAAATTACAGGACAGCAGAATTTGTTTAGATCTGAGGTTGCTTTGTATTACAGTAACGGAATAAAAAAAAACTATCTATAAGAAAAGGGTTGCTGACCATTAGGTGACCCAGTGTAGTTGTCATATTCCATATCTGGCAGAACTGTTGAAGTGACATGCTCAGAAAAAGAAAATATTGGAAACACTTGGACAATCGTAATGGAAGGAGTCTTCAGAAATACTGTAGTAATAATAACACAAATAAAAAGGCTGTGTTGATACTGAGGATAAATGTGGTAAGCAATAATTATTTTAACTGTGCAAATCAAAATTAATTAGAAGTACAAAGTGCCAATACATTTACCATGAGTATACTGATACTGTGCAAAAATTACAATATGTTTAAAAATGGTAGAAATTAGAAAATTTATTAGCCAGTTGTTAGTCCACAAGAGAATGAAATGAAAGAAGAAAATACAGTAAAGGGGACGAATTCAGAAACAAATGTGTACAGT
This sequence comes from Schistocerca piceifrons, assembly GCF_021461385.2. NCBI lineage: Eukaryota > Metazoa > Arthropoda > Insecta > Orthoptera > Acrididae > Schistocerca > Schistocerca piceifrons. Next base: position 136,297,524 of record NC_060148.1, on the reverse strand, counting down.
GTTTTAGAAACTAGTATTCCATATTTTTGAGAGGCAGTAGTATATAACAAGAAAAACTGCATAGGAGACATGGGCTCTAAAATACTTATTGTACCTTAAGGGGAGATATAATGCAAAATGTAAACATTTATTTAAAAAATCATTACAGCTATATTTATTAATGTACAAATCTAAAATCTTGCATGTGTAAAAAAAGGAGCTGTGTTTTAACGGAAAAACAATATAAAATATGCAGAAATATTATTTTGCCACAAATTTGAATGGTTGTAATAATGTGAGAAGCCTAAAACAGAGAAAATGAGGTTCAAAAATTTTCTGCTCATACTTCTACATGTAATAAGCTTACCTCAGTTTTAAAATCGTCCATACTCATACATCCTCCAGATTTCTTTTCTCTCCTTACATTTTCCTGGCCCATATTTGCAGGTCAGACATTGATCCATTAGCTTTCTTGACCAAGCTCTCGTCGATGGTGTAAAAAGCCTTTGTTTTAAACACACTAGGATCTATACCAGCTCTATTCATCACTTCAGTTCTGCCATTATTTCCGTTGCTGTAACATCAAACTGCATCATAGACACCTACTTTGAGTACTTCAAGTCCACAGAATGTCTCTGAAGTTTCTGGTTACATCAGGAGATGAGTTTGGAAGGCAGTAGAGGATCCAATTAGCATTTCATGTCCACCACTGATACAGAGTCTTGCCAAATCAGTCTCTCATCCAGCTTCAGTTTCTACCTCAGTGGATTTCAGTTTTTGTGTACTGTGACAAATACATTACTTACATTTCCCATTAGCCTATCCTTTAGGTGTACACTTAAATTTTCCCCAAAAACCTCATTGCTATCAATTTCAGGTTTCAGATGGCTTTCAGTATTAGGGAGCCTTAATTGCTTTTCACGAGTGCTTCGAATTCTGGCACTTTGTTGCGAATGTTTCAGCAGTTAACCACTAGGATTTTAATGCTCTCACCTGTGGGAGGCATTTGTTTCGATCTTACACTGATACTACTTCTGGATTTACTGCAACTCTTGTTCCCAGGATTGCATAGTAGGTCGCCTAGTCTAAAAAACTTTTGTTTGCTCCCACATACAGTCAGCTACCTGGATAGCAGCCTCTGATGTGTAGTGCACACCTGACCCATCTAGAGGCACCCTACAGTTTTCAACAAAATGGCGCAAGTCCAGGAAGTAGCAGTCTAGCTTGTCACAGAACTTTCTAAGTCTCTGGTTCAGTGCTTCCACTCAGTGTAGAACCAATGATCCACAATCAGATCTGGAGATAATGCTGCAAATTGTGAGCTCTGCAGAAACTCTGTGCATAAGGCTGGTCTTCTCAGCTGTCTCTATCAGTTTCTGAAATGATCCCAGTATGACCTCAGAGCCCAGACAACAGGCTTCATTTATTCCAACATGTGCAACAATCTGCAGTTGTTTTCACCTCATTCCCTCAGTGGCTGTTGGAATAACCTCTTCAAGATGTTGAATGAGGCCTCTAGATATACATACAGGGTGCACCTCATGCCCTTTCCTGTTCCTTGCTGCCATTTCCGTAAGGGGAACAATCATTCCCTGTACAACTGAACCGCCAACAGTTAATACACCTCTGACCTTTTGCGTTTACCTCCTACTGACACGGGACAAAACAGGTTTCCCAAAAACAGGTGAAGTGAGTCCCACTGGCTTAGTTTCAGTTTCAATTTCAGTGAATGACAGCACCTAGAAATTGATATTTAGGGTATCAGTACAGCACCCTAAGCCTCCATGGTCCCTGTTGACACTGTGGAGGATGCCTGGATCTAGCACTGAAACGCCAGTTACAGTCTAGTGCACGAGTAATGAGAGATTCCGTACTCTCTTCAGAGGAGACAGGGTCCACAGGAGAGGACAGTACTTGAGTCACCATTGATACTGGTGCCACAGGTACATGACTCTTGGGAACTCTTCACCATACTGATTCGCAGCAGCTGACAGGCCTTAGACAGTAGTGAAGACGATTTCCAGCTCCCCACAAAAGTCAACCAGCTGAACCCATTTTTGAGAATCGCATTCACTCCGGGGCTCAATTTTGGCTGGCGCAATGTATTGCAGGAAAGTGAACAAATAACTTCAAATTGAGCTGAAAAGGTACTAATTCCCGTAGGAACTGAAGCAAATATAGAAAGCGATATTTCTATTAAGACGAGAGTAAACTTTTTAAGGTTGGTTATAGCTACTTGGAAATTTGAAAATGGAGTTAATTTATGAAAAATGTAGGTAATATGTACGTTCCTTAATGGAAAATTATATGTCTGCTACAGTACCTAAATCACAAACTTTGATTTACAACAAGTTAGATTATGCACGGGACAAGCAGCTTCTGAAAATTCTCAAAAATGCGCATTTATTTGCGACGATATACGGTGAAATTTGGGGTGATCTATTCTTTGGCAGTAACTGTGAATAACAAATATTGATTTTCTACGAAATAAGTTATCCAAAAACACTCATACTGGTAACTTGCGAAAATATAGTTTCGTAAGCGACGGAAATTTCTCACAAGTGAAGTATTTCTCAAGTAATTATACAGTGCAATTAGAGAAAGATTGTTTTCGAGAGGATAGGCCTACTCTTCTCAAAATTCTTATTAGAGCAAAATTGAGTTTAAGCCTAGAATTAACAATAACAGTAGGCATTCATTGTGACACTCGTGAATGTTCGAATTTCACAATAGACCAAAATTCAAACGGATATTAATACAATCAATAATAGATTATGCTTAACTGCCATGATCAGTAAAATATGTGAATCTAGAATTTCAACTAGGCACTTCAGTCTCACACAAAGGAATATTCCGTCGTCTATTTTTACATATAAACAAACATGCTAACTGCACAGATTCTTAAGTTATCTGTTTCTGTGCCAACTTCTACCCTAGCGTGCTACAGAAGAACACTGCAGCATGTGCTAATCAGTCGAAATATAGAAAAATGTGCAGCACCAGCAAAGCTTATTCCAGCTAGCTAGCTATCTGGAAGTGCAATATGAGTCAGGAGTTTCAAGACCAGCACAGAGGAGAAAACCTCTGGTGTGTGTGTGTGTGTGTGTGTGTGTGTGTGTGTGTGTGTGTGTGTGTGTGTGTGTGTGTGTGTGTGTGTGTGAAATTGCACATAAACATGGACAAAAATTTATGAAGCAATTTTCATTAATCATTTGAAGTTTGACTTCACTGGCCTGTGTGAGATACCAGTGTAAGACATACTTTTATCTTATGATCATAAAATTCATTATACTCATCTTAACATCTGTAACACAAATCGTTAATTTTTTTTACTATTAAAAACAGTCTTGATCACGATTTATTTATCAAGGTGACTGGTTTCGACCACTACTGTGATCATCTTCAGACCAACAAGTTGTATACAAATCTTTAATTAGAGGGCTACATACATTAAAGAAAATACAGAAAGTTATAAAGCTATAAAACGATGAATTACCATTGAGTAGGAACCTCTTTCTGTTGGAGACTCACTACTGGAGAAACCAATGCAGGTATTACTATATATAATGGTGGCATCGTTTTATAGCTTTATAACTTTATGTATTTTCTTTAATGTATGTAGCCCTCTAATTAAAGCTTTGTATGCAACTAGTAGGTCTGAAGATGACCACAATAGTGGTTGAAACCAGTCACCTTGATAAATAAATCGTGATCAAGACTGTTTTTAATAGTAAATATTTGTAAGACATTGATCGCTGTCTCTCCCATAAAGTATTCAAAAGTAATTAATTTATTGCCAAGTCAGCTATTGGGAGATTGCAAGATGTTTAGAGGGTTATGCACTAAAATAATGAAACTTAATTCCAAAATTTCTTTTAACAAACAATGCCTAATGAATCATGTGATTCCTAATTATGTAACAATATGTTTTAATACCAGATGAAACACAGAAAAATTTTTGTGACAGAAGAGTAGCATTCTATGGATTAGATCTGAAATTAAAATTGCATATAAAGAAAAAGATGCATTAAATATTAAAATGTACAATTTACATTTAAAAATTAGCAGTCAGTTGTCACCATTAATATTTTCACACTTACTTAACTTTACAGATGACAAAATTAATGCAGTACAAGAAATTCTTCTTAATAAGCATAATAAGAAAATTGCAGCCCTTGTTAGTCACCAAAATGTGTGTTCATAAGGTGTTTCACCAAATGCACATAACTTTTATCCAAGAGTAAGCAATGTAACCAAAATTACTTTTACTCCTGCAGGGACAACACTTCTAAACAAAGGCCTAAAATATAAGCTCTAGAATTGAGCAATGCAAATGTTAAACTTGTGATTGCTGACATAAAGGTTGCTGCAAAACATGCACAATTTAGTAGGTCTGAAATATATGCACGTAAAACTAAAAATGTCGTTACTAATGAAAAAGATAAAAATAAACATAAAAATGAATTAAAACTTGTAAAACAAATGAACCGGAAGTTAATAAGTAATAAAGTTATTGAAATCAGGGCAGATAAAGGGAATACTCTTGTCATTGTTAGTGAAGATCATTATGTTTTTAAGACTATACAGTTTTTTGATGCTAATGGAATAACTGAGGTTAATAAAGAACCAACTTCAAGATTTCAAACAAATGTTAAAATGCTGATTGATGATAGTGACTCTTTACTTTCACCTAAAGATAAAATAACACTTAAAGTTATGAACCCCACCTTACCTAAGTTGAGATCACAAATCAAATTACACAAATCAAATTTACCAATTCGTCCAGTTGTTAATAATACCAACAGTCCCCCTTATAACCTAAACAAAAAGCTTAATCAAATCTTAAAATCCTCTTACATTATGAAGAAAATTATAGTATTAAAAACAGTTTTGAATTAACAAAAGAATTTATGATGTGGATATTCCAAAAAACGCAAGGTTTGCATCGTTGGACATCACAAATCTTTACACGAATATACCTATTCCAGATACTATATTAACTTAACGTATCACAAAATCGTGAGCCCCAAAGAAATAGTAGAATTCATTGAACTGTTAAGAATTACTCTAGATTTTAATTATATTTCATATAATAATAAAATATATATACGGGAAGATGGACTTGCAATGGAGAATTCACTGGCTAGCACTATAGCAGATACCTTCGTCAATTATGTTGAAATTTAATTTTTCAAAAATAATCCAGAAATAACAAATAAAATTATATACTACAAAATATGCGTTGACGATACATTGCTATTATATAACTGTTCTAAGGAAGAAATTGATGCTTTCGCTAACAACTTAAATACTTTACACCCAAAACTTGTATTTGCAGTAGAACACGAAAGTAACAATAGTATTAATTAACTGGACCTCACAATTACAAACAAAAATGGAAAACATAATATTTCTATTTTTAGAAAACCCACATCAACTGACATAATAAATGCTACATCATGCCATCCATTATGATACAAAATAGCATTTTTTAAAACTATGATACATAGGATACTGAAATTACCTCTTCAACCTGATGCAATCCAGAAGAAAATTGGTACATTAAAACAGATGGCAGTCGCTAACAATTATAATTCACATCAGGTTGATCTGTTGTATCAAAAATTACAAGAAACAAATGATGCTGTTATAAATTTCAAGAAGAGATTTACAGAAATGACACACATGGGACCTATTTCAGATAAAATAAATAAATTATTTAAGAACACAAACGTGACAATAGCATTTAAAACTAATAACCCCCTGCAGAGGAAACTGAAACACAATTGAGGACTCATATATATATATATATATATATATATATATATATATATATATATATATATATATATATATATATATATATACCAAAAGTCAGGCGTTTACAAAATAATATGTAATGACTGTGACAAACAGTGTATTGGCCAAACTGGCTGTAACTTTCTAACACGTTTCAAAATACATACTACTGGTACTGCACATACCAAATCAATATTTGGTCAACACCTTGATGGATACAATCACTCTGAGGGTTGCATTTCTAACAATTTCAAAATATTAAATACTGTGCCAAAAGGGCCACTGCTAAATACTTTAGAAGAAATTGAAATATTTTCACTTCACAAAAGTAATCCATTATCTGTTTTAAACGAAAAACTTCAGTTCAAAAACAAACATTTCTTTGAGCTTTTCGATGATCTGCTTTAGACTGTTTACTCTTCTGTCATTCGTTTTTTAAGATTATTAAGACTTTTAGGAAATATTTTATCTTTACATTGTAATTTTATTTCACCAAACATTATTTTATGACTGACGATCTGTTTTAGAATTTTTGCTTATATGCTTTTAGACTGTATATTGCTAATTCACATCCTTTTATTTTTGGCACTATGGCTCATAATATTATAATTTTAAATTCCTTCCATTTTCATTATTTTTATTTGTTTATAAGACTGGCATATAACTTAATGAATAGTAATGCCTTTTAAAAATTGTCACATGTAATTTACATACCAACTTCATTGACAATATTTCATATACATGGACAACAACTTCGTACCGTATTTGTGCAGCATGTAGTATAAATGTCAGCTAAAAATTATTGCAGCCTACTCATTGAAAATTGTTTCAATAAAGACATGTTGCTGCTCAATAATACATCGTTTGACGTGACAGTCTTCGCCATTCCACTTTCGCAACAACTTCGTTGGAAAGAAGCCTGCTGCCACATCTTTGCACTGGCATTTGTCCTCACCATGGCAACCACTAGCTCGCCTATCGACTTTACAACAACTTCAGTGGAAAGAAGCCTGCTACCTCATCTTTGGAACGGCGTCCAACTTCACCATGGCAACCAGTGGTTCCAAATGGTTCACTAACAGGCCTTGAGAGGGCAACCCAAGTACTGCCAAACCGAAGTTCATTTATCCTACATGTTTAAATATTTTTAACGCTTCTAAATTGACAATTGCTGTTTAATAAGCTAAGTTTAGTGTGTATTTATTTTTAATTCTTGTCAATATTCTTTTCATTACGAAATTTTATCTTGTATTTCGATTTATAACTCAATGCTTAGTAATGACATCATGTTGTCAGAAGGGGGCGGAGCCTCCATTATATATAGTAAAACGTGCACTGGTTTCTCCAACAGAAAGAGTTTCCTACTCAATGGTAATTCATGGTTTTATAGCTTTATAACGTTATGTATTTTTTTAATGTATGTAGCCCTCTAATTAAAGATTTGTATACAACTTGTAGGTCTGAAGATGACCACAGTAGTGGTCGAAACAGGTCACCTTGATAAATAAATCGTGATCAAGACTGTTTTTAATAGTAAATATTTGTAAGACATTGATTACTGCGTCTCCCATAATGTATTCAAAAGTAAATAATTCGATAAGATTTTAAAAACTTTCATTATTGTCATCAGTGTCATAATCGTCATAAATCTCTTATGGCAACATAAATTTCTATTAAAGCTTAAAAACATCGTCAACATAAAACTTTCAGTGCACATCCCATTCCTCCCAATCCACAATACTCACTGTAAGAGTGACAAGAAACAGTGCGTAAATTATATATTTTCAACTCTGTCATGCTGCTGATTATCAGGTGTGCAATACTACTTCAGAATTTGCCCACTTACTGTCAAATGTATTTAGCCTCAATGTACACTACTGGCCATTAAAATTTCTACACCACGAAGCTGACGTGCTACAGACGCGAAATTTAACCGACAGGAAGAAGATGCTGTGATATGCAAATGATTAGCTTTTCAGAGCGTTTGCACAATGTTGGCACTGGTAGCGAAACCTGCAACGTGCTGACATGAGGAAAGTTTCCAACCGATTTCTCATACACAGACAGGAGTTGACCGGCTCTGTCTGCTGAAACGTTGTTGTGATGTCTCGTGTAAGGAGGAGAAAAGCGTACCGTCACGTTTCCGACTGCGATAAAGATCGGATTGTAGCCTACCGCGATTGCAGTTTATCGTATCGCGACATTGCTGTTCGCGTTGGTCGAGATCCAATGACTGTTAGCAGAATATGGAATCGGTGGGTTCCGGAGGGTAATACCGAACGCCGTGCCGGATTCCAACGGCCTCGTATCACTAGCAGTCAAGATGACAGGCATCTTATCCACTTGACTCTAACGGATTGTGCAGCCACGTCTCGATCCCTGAGTCAACAGATGGGGACGTTTGCAAGACAACAACCATCTGCACTAACAGTTCGACGACATTTGCAGCAGCATGGACTATCAGCTCGGAGACCATGGCTGCGCTTACCCTTGACGCTGCCTCACAGACTGGAGTGCCTGCGATGGTGTACTCAACGATGAACCGGGGTACACGTTTGGCAAAACGTCATTTTTTTGGGATGAATTCAGGTTCTGTTTACAGCATTATGATGTTCGCATCTGTGTTTGGCGACATCGTGATGAACGCAGCATATTGGAAGTGTGTATTCACCATCGCCATACTCACGTACCACCCGGCGTGATGATATGGGGTGCCATTGCTTACATGTCTCGGTCACCTCTTGTTCGCATTGACGGCACTTTGAACAGTGGACGTTACATTTCAGATGTGTTACGACCCGTGGCTCTACCCTTCATTCGATCACTGCGAAACCCTACATTTCAGCAGGATAATGCACGACCGCATGTTGTAGGTCCTGTACGGGCCTTTCTGGATACAGAAAATGTTCGACTGCTGCCCTGGCCAGCACATTCTCCAGATCTCTCACCAATTGGAAACGTCTGTTCAATGATGGGAGAGCAGCTGGCTCGTCACAATACGCCAGTCACTACTCTTGATGAACTGTGGTATCGTGTTGAAGCTTAATGGGCAGCCATCCAAGCTCTGTTTGACTCAATGCCCAGGCGTATCAAGGCCGTTATTACGGCCAGAGGTGGTTGTTCTGGGTACTGATTTCTGAGGATGTATGCACCCTAATTGCATGAAAATGTAATCACATGTCAGTTCTAGTATAATATATTTGTCCAATGAATACCCGTTTATCATCTGCATTTCTTCTTGATGTAGCAATTTTAATGCCCAGCAGTGTAATTGGGCCGTGGCTGGTTCGTCTTATGCCTTGCATTAAACCTTGTTTGCTATTCTGTGCTCAGTGTCCTGCAGTTATCACAATCATGCTGCTATCCTCTCTCTCTGCAAGTGGCAGCAGTAGCGTGTATCGATATTTACATCCTTGTAGTATCTTTGGCCTCACGCTTATAGTTTAAGGCTGTGCCATGCGTGCCGTTGGTTGGTTTGCGTGGAGCAGCGAGGAAGTCTCTGTGGTGCGTGCCTGGCCGGGCCTGCTGGTGCAGTCTACATGCAGTCGGAATGTGATGGGCAGTTCCCATTGATACGGGGTCCGTGGTTCACCGATCCCAGGCACGAAAGTTGAGTCTTTACTTAATCTACCAGCCATCCTCACCTGTTCACATTGTGTTTTTGATGTCGTAGTGGGCTGTTGGGACATTACTGCAATCAACAACGTGTGTTTTCAAGTTGGCGAAATTCTAGCCGCCCTCCTGTGTAGTTTAACTTAAATCGATTATTTTCGAATTGAAGTGCACCAGCAGAATCTTCTACCTTGTGGCCGATAACGCCCCTGTTACCTGCCCTGGCTGTTGATGTAAACTCAGGCAGTGTATTTTCCTCGTCGTGTTGTGGCTGTCCAGCATGGCGTGTAGTTTGGCAGTTGAAGATGTAATTCGTTGCGGGCGCCGATACCTTCTGCGTGTTCCATTGAACTCCCCATCGTGTGCTGGTCGGGTGGAGCGGAAGTTATCCTTTCGCTAGGTCCATTGACTGCCTGTCAGTTGGGTTACCGTCGGATTGAGAATTGTTGGGCCGACTGACTGTCTCACGTAAGTTGGCATTAGTGTTTGAGTTCCAGCCCGACCCCTGGAAACTTCTGAGTGCCGTTTGATGTGCTATTTTTTCTTATTTATCCTTGGTGTTTGTTTATGTATGGCTTCTAGCCGACTTTAAATTAAAGTTGTTTTGACCTTAAGGCGTGATATTGTTTGGGCCTTGAGCCTAATTTAGAGAAATGTTTTAAGCTGAGGCCTTCTGCTTTTTAATATTCAAATTCTTGTTTTTGAGTCTTAAGTGGTTGGTCTTCAGCCGGTTTTAAATTAAAGTTGTTTTGCCCTTGAGGAGTGAGATTGAATGGCGCATTTAACCGGGAATTTAGTTCTAAAATTAATGTTGGCCTGCTCTGTTTTTAATGTTTCCTTTACTCTTGTAATGTTTGTAAAATGAATAAAGTAGTATGTTCGGGTGCAATTGACAGCGACTCGTTTTGGCCCCTCTCCACAAATTAAACTATCTGTCCTCTACTGCGGGCATAGCAGGGGATCTCACTGGTAGCAGAGCATGATTTCGCTTGTGTTTGCTATTCCAGTTGCTGTCAGTCTCACTCTTGTTATGTTTTTGTGTTCTGTGGCACGATATTGTTTTGGCTGTTACTTGTTTCAGGTGTTTATCGTAATGGCAGTCAGCTCAGAAAGGACCACCTTGTTTACGAGTAGGCAATAAGGCGCCAACCGATTGAGGGCCGTGTTCCGGAGTTAGTAGCCCGTTTGCGTACTGCCGTTCTTCATCCGGTTGACGTCACGTCAGTGGTGGTGGGTGAGACAGGAGCAGCAACTGAATTTTTGTTTGAGGCTGTTAGAGGCTTTGAGCAAACTATTTGTGTTTTGGAGGTAACCCAACCTAGTGACAGTTACCTGGAACGAGGGGTGCAGGCACAGTTAATGCATTTAACTAAACAGATAGCGGATTTAGGCACGTTAGCTTCGGAAGATCGTGATCGGAAATTAACCGTTGGGTTGGGAACTTTGGTGAGCACATTACAGGTTAAGCTTGCGTCTTTGGAGTTGGATGGGAGGAGGATTGAAGATCGGGATTTGCGCTTTCAGGGAGAGGGTGAGAGCCAGCCCGGTGGGGTACTGTTGCATCCTCTCTTACGTTAGCTGCTGTATTTGCCAAGTTGCCTAATCCTCTGGCCTATTTCTTCTGAGATATTACTGAATTGATTGTGGAGCGACTTTATGAAGCGGAAAAATTATTATCGTTATTGGTTCGTTTAGAATAACAAACGGCTGCCTTTTGCATTCCACACCAAGTAATTTTGTCATCGTTGTACCCGTTAGCTAGAGGTGAGTTGCAGAAACTCCTCTCGCGAGCCATGGCGAAAGGGTTTTCCCTGCAGCAAGTAATGGAGCTGGTGATTAGGCAAAGGTTGACCACCGGAGTTCGTGAACAGTTGGAGTGTCGTTACATTTGGGAAGTACATGGTGTGAGGAGCTGTTACATCGGTATGTCGATAGAGTACAGATAGCCTCTTTGACATTGTTAATAGATTTACCTGAACAAGAGTTGGTCTCTGTTGTTCTTAGGGGAATGCGCGCGGCGGATTAGTCGCATTTTGTCTTCCACAAGCAGCTTTCAACCAGGGAAGAGCTGCGTGACTTGGTGGTAACAGCATCTGCAATACCACTTGGTAACAATGTACGTCACAAGGTTAAGGGGCAGGTCGTCAGCCCTGATTCCAGAGTATCTACATCCACTGAAGCTATCAGAAGGGAACGCTGGCGTTGTTTCAGGTGCGGCAGTATGGCGCATTTGGTGTGCTCTTGTGTTCATCCTCGTGCATCCATAGCCAATAGATGACGCCGGGCTGGGCTGCGAACTCTGGATCGAGCATTCAGACCTTGGTATACTTATGTACGTTTGTTCTCGGATAGGTGGAGAGCCGATTTGTGCTCTTTTGGATTCTGGTAGTTCCTTTTCATTATTGAGCTTTGAGTGGTTTTCGGAATTTGGGCATCTTACGAAACTTCGGTCAGTCGCTTCGCTGGTGCAGAGATGTTGGGTGGCCAGTGGCCAAGTGTTGCCTCTACATGATTAGTTCCGGGAGAGTATATCGGTCGGCGATTTTTCCTGGCCTATGTCTTTAGCCTTGGTTAAGGAACTGCCAGTTGATCTAATTTTGAGATGTGATTTCATCAATAAAACTGGGTTGGTCTTGGATTGTTCTGGGCACACCTTTTCCTTTATGTTTGCTCCTGAGGAGAAGTTTAGCCTTTGCGAATGCGCTAAACCTATTGTGCATCGTACTGTTAGCGCATTGGCTTTTGAGGTTGTAGCTAATGAGTTTGATCCGGCCCATCTATTGCCCCATCAGGCTTTTCAGTTACGCAATTTGTTGCACAGTTTTCGCCACGTCCTGAGTGATAACTTGGGTGTTACTAACGTTGTTGATTATCATATCCGTCTGTCCGACAATATTACGGTTTGGCAGTACCTATATCGCCTCTCACCCTCTAAGTTGAAGATACTCAAGGCTGAAATATCTCAGATGCTCCAACAGGGAGTGATTAGGCCTACTACATCTGCTTATGTTTCCCCAATATCCCTTGTGCCTAAAAATCAGGGGCGCGATTTCAGACCTGTGGTTGACTACCGCCGTTTAAATGCTAAGGTTGTCGTTAAATCGGTACCCTACCTCATCAGCATAATTCTTTTACTTGGTTTGCCGGCGCTAATTGGTTTACAGCCCGTGATTTGAATCAGGCTTATTATTAGATTCCCTTGGCTGAAGCCGGCCGGAGTGGCCGAGCGGTTCTAGGCGATACAGTCTGGAGCTGCGCGACCGCTACGATCGCAGGTTAGAATCCTGCCTCGGGCATGGATGTGTGTGATGTCCTTAGGTTTAAGTAGTTCTAAGTTCTAGGGGACTGATGACCTCAGAAGTTAAGTCCCATAGTGCTCAGAGCCATTTGAACCAACCTTGGCTGAAGAATGTAAATATGTTACCGCATTTTCTACTGATTAGAACTTGTTTGAGTTTAACAGATTTCCTTTTGGGCTAGCCACTGGTGCGGCTGTGCTTACTCGTTTGCTTGATAATAACCTTGGCATCATGAAGTTAGTTTATGTTTATAATTATTTGGATAACTTAGTTATCTATAGACGTTCGTTTCAGGACCATTTGGAACATATACAGCAAGTTAAGATTACAGGGAGCCGGACTGACCGTTAAGCCTACTAAGATGACGCTAGCCAAGCAGCAGGTATCTTTCTTAGGTCATATAGTCTCGAGTCACAGTATTCGCATTGACCAAGAGCGAACTAAAGCCTTACGGGCTTTGCCTCCGGCTACCGACAAGCGGTGAATTGCTAAATTCATAGGCATGGCGAACTACTTTAAGCGTTTCGTTCCCAATTTTTCTCAGTTGGCAGCACCGTTAAATCAGTTACGCCAGAAGGGCGCGCGTTTTGAATGGGAACCCGCCCAGGAGGCTGCCTGTGAGCACATTAAGGCAGCAATAACCAGTCCTCCGGTTCTTGGAGTACCCGATTTTAATAAATGGTTTGTTATTCAAATTGATGCTTGTAATGCTGGTATTTCAGCCGTTCTCCTCCAGGAGTTTGAGGGGCAGAGACAGCCATTAGCCTATGTGTCTCATGGGTTAACTGATGATGAACTTAAGTACTCTGTTTACGAGTGCGAGGCTTTGGCCGTTTTATTTGCATTAGAGAAGTAGCGCTTCTACCTTGAACATCGGGCTTTCCAGTTAGAAACCGACAATTGGGCTTTGAGCTGGGTGTTGGCTAGGCCACGAAAAACTGGCCATATTGCCAGGTGGGCAGTGAGTATTTCAGCATTTCAGTTTGAAATTAAACATGTGAGAGGCTCTGAAAATATCCTCACAGATGTCTTCAACTGGATGTTCGCCGAAACTACACCTAGTAAGGGAAACCAGCAGGTGGAGGGGGAAGTCTTAATTGTATGGTGTTGGGTGAAATTCCCCTATTGTTTGATGATATTGCTGAGCATCAGGCTCAGGACTCTGTCTGCGCCCCGATTAAGCAACGTGTGTTGGCAGGAGAGATGTTGGATGAGTATGTTGTTAAGAGTGGTATTCTCTGTAAGAGGGTGGGCGATGCTAAGGAGTGCAAGATCTGTTTGCTTGTAGCTTTGGTGCTCCTGGTTTTTCGTTATTTTCGTGATTCGCTGATGGGTGGCCAATTAGGTACATATAAGATTCTCCAAAAAATCAAGGAGCGTGTAACTTGGTCCTCCATGGACTGGGATGTAAGAGAGATGATATCCTAATGTCGCTTGTGTAATGAAGCCAAACCCAAGAATGTTCTTCAACTGGGTTAGTCGAGTTCTGAACGAGAGTCCTGTCCAACGCGCAAGCTCTACATTGATTATTTAGGACCTTTACCTCGTACTAAGAAGGGTCATCGATATGTGCTAATTATTATCGATGCTTTCTCCAGATTTATTGGCTCCTTCCGAGCCGTAACGTTACCGCTGCCAACACTATTTCTCATTTAACTGATGTCTTTAGTGTTTTTGGCCCACCTAAGCAGCGTGTTAGCGATAATGCTCCTGCTTTTCTTTCGGCTCCTTTCAGGGCCTTCTGTTTTCAGAACGTTGTCAAACATATCACGACCACCCTGTTTTATCCCCTGGGGTCCTTTGTGGAGAGAGTTAACCGAAGTCTTAAGTCCGCTTTGATAATTATCATCAGAAAACCCCTAGTCAATGGAAATCCAGTCTTCCTTGGCTTAGTTTTGCCTTTAATACCGCCAGTCATGAAGCTTTGAGAGCTACGTCCACCTCCTTTATTCTTTCCTATCCCATTAATTCCCCTCTTTGGAACTTGTGGGGTATTCAAGATCTTATTCCAGCGGATATTAGTCCTCAAGTTATCAAGGAAAACTGGAACCAGGTCAGACGTAATATACTCAGGGCCCATAATAAACAAGCTGAGCGTTATAATCATAATTGAGAAACCTTTAAGGGGAGGCCAGGGGATCAAGTCTATGTCTGAAATTTCCTGGGGAGGCAGGTGCTTGGCGGGAATGTTAGCAAATTTACTCCCCATTTTCTGGGGCGTTGCACCATCGTACGTATCTTAGGCCTGATAAATCTGTTGATCAAGGACAACTGTTCAGGTAAGCAGTATAGGGTTCACCTTAGCCAAGAAGTTCAGATAGCTCAGGGGTTGAGTCACCCCCTACCTGTGTTGAGTTTAAGGGAGGGAGGTTGAGCCATAGCTGGCTTGTCTTATGCCTTGCATTAGACATTGGTTGCTATTCTGTGTTTAGTGTCCCACAGTTATCACGATTATGCTTGTTATACTCTGTCTCTGTGAGTGCCACCAGTAGCGTGTATCGATATTCGCACCTTTGTACTATCTTTGGCCTCGCGCTTCTAGTTTCTGGCTGTGCTGTGCGGGCAGTTGGTTGGTTGGCGTGCAGCAGCGAGGAAGTCTCCGAGGCACGTGTCTGGATAGGCCCGCTCCCGGCGTCCACGCGCAGTCAGAGCGTTCCCATTGCTTTAAGGTCCATGGCTCAGCGATCCTCGACAGCAAAGGTGGGCCTTTACTTAATCTACCAGCCAACCCCAACAGTTCACATTGTGATGTTTGAATTTAGTTGTGGGCTACTGGGACATTCCCGCGAGCAACAACGTTTGTTTTCAAGTTGGCGAAATTCTAGCTGCCCTCGTGTCGAGTTTAACTTAAATTGATTATTTTTGAATTGAAGTGCACCAGCGAAATCTTCTGCCTTGTGGCCGTTAACGTTCTGGTATCCAGCCCTGGACATTGACTTAAATTCAGGCAGTGTATTTTCCTCGTCGTCTTGTGGCTGTCCAGCATGGTGTGTAGTCTGACAGTTGAAGGTCTAATTCGTTGTGGGCGCCGATACCTTCTACATGTTCCATTGAGCTCCCCGTTGTGTACTGGTTGGGTGGAGCGGAAGTTATCCAGTCGCTTGGTCTGTTGACTGTCTGTCAGTTGGGTTGCTGTCGGGTTGAGAAATGTTGGGCCAACTGCCTGTCTCACCTAAACGAGCATCAGTGTTTGAGTTCCAGGCCAGCCCTTGGAAACTTCTGAGGGCCATTGGATGTGCTGCCTCTTCTTATTTGTCCTTGTTGTTTGTTTATGTATGGATTCTAGCCGATTTTAAATTAAACGTGTTTTGCCCTTAAGGCGTGAGATTGTTTGGGCCTTCAGCCTAATTTAGAGAAAAGTTTTAAGACAAGGCCAGCTGCCTTTTAAATTCAAATTCCTGTTTTTGAGTCTTACGTTATTGGCCTTTAGCCGGTTTTAAACTAATTTTGTTTTGCCCTTAAGGCGTGAGACTGTTTGGGCCTTCAGTCTGATTTAAAGAAATATTAGGATAAGGCCTTCTGCCTTTTAAAATTCAATTTCTTCTTTTTGAGTCTTAAGTGGTTGGCCTTCAGCCAGTTTTAAATTAAAATTGTTTTTCCCTTGAAGAGTGAGATTGAATGGTGCATTTAGCTGGGAATTAAGTTCTAAAATTAATGTTGGGCTTGCTCTGCTTTTAATGTTTCCTTTACTCTTGTAATATTTGTAAAATGAATAAAGTAGTATGTTCATGTGCAGCTGACAGCCACTTATTTAGGCCGCTTTCCATAAGTTAAACTATCTGTCCTAGCCTACGGGTATAGCAGGGGATCTCAGTAATATCGAATGAGGTTGAAAAACGTAGAATGATAAATTACAAATAATCTGGTGTGATGTCAGGAAGAGTCAAAATTGAAGAAACATCCCACAGAACTCAAATACTACATGGTCATTAGACACACTGTCATAAAGGTCGACTCACACATGAAACAATAGAATTACAAAAGCATTTGACAATGTTTTTCAAGATGTATGAATGGCATGGAACACCGCAGGAATGTTAAGGTTTCTTAGGAAGAAAGTATTGACACTGATGCATGGTGGAGAGGGGAGGGGACGACGATGACGATCAAATTGCTGTCATCATCTGCTAATACCACAAGTTAATCTACATTCACCATGCTTCACCCATATTACAGTATCGGATTTCATACATCTGCTTCTTCCTAGTTCTTATTTTATTATTATACTTTGTTTTCTTGGCACATTGCTAACTTTCTATGCCAAGTTGTTATTTTTTATTGAATGTTCTTCCATAAGACAGGCTATACATCTGAATGCACAGTACAAGGTAGGTTTTTCAGTAGCAGTACAGATGAAAAATTCAACACGGTGTGCATGTGTGTGTGTGTGTGTGTGTGTGTGTGTGTGTGTGTGTGTGTGTGTGTGTGTGTGGTTCTGTAAATAAGAACAAAATTCATGTATCAGTTTCTTAACAGTGAAATAGTCAGCTCCATTGAAAAAAAAATCAGCTATTTCTTACATTTTTTAGTACATAGAAAGAAAAGAAACAGTGGCTAAGGTGAAAAGACACTGCATTGTATTCCAGTTTTGTTCGACATGTTTCAACATCTATAATTTCTTTAGCAAATGTTAATGACGATGTTCAGAAATGTTTAGCCTACACTTTTCCTAGTGATACAGTTCCCAGTAATTTAACTTGGAATCGCTGTAAAGAACATCCTTTATGATTTAGCTTTGGCCATTTATAAGCTTATGTCGGTTCATGGCTCATGTCGGTACCAATGGCGTGTGTCTCTTGGAAGCAGAGGAGATTCTCTCTGGTTTCGGGCAGCTAGTGGATATGACAAAGACTGCCAGTGTTGCTTGCGACATTAAGGCAGAGCTCACCATTTGCAGCATCGTCAACAGAACCGACTGTGGGCCTTTGCTGCAGAGCTGAGTGGAGGGCCTGAATCAGAGGCTCAGGTGGTTCTGTGATCGTGTAGGCTGCAGATTCCTTGACTTGCGCCATTGGGTGGTGGGTTTCTGGGTTCCGCTTAATAGGTCAGGAATCCACTACACACAGGAAGCGGCTACACGGGTAGGGAGGGCTGTGTGGAAGGGTCTGGGCGGCTTTTTAGGTTAGGTCTCAGGGAACCACAGAAACGGCGTCTGTCTAGAAGGGGACAGATAAAACACAGTATGTTAGTTGTAGAAACGATCGGTATTGTAGTTGTAAATAGTCGTAGCTGTGTTGGAAAAGAACCGGAGCTCGAAGCCCTTAATAGAAAGCACTGAAGCTGAAATAGTCATAGGTACAGAAAGCTGGCTAAGCCGGAAATAAATTCAGCGCAATTTTTCAAACGATCTAACAGGGTTCAGAAAACATAGATTAAATGCAGTTGGTGGTGGAGTATTTTTTGCTGTCAGAAGTAGTTTGCCTTGTAGTGAAACTGAAATAGATAGTTCCTGCGAAATTGTATGGGTAAAGGTTATACTTGACAATCGGACTAAACTATTAATGGGATCGTTTTACCGATACCCCAACTCAGAAGATATAGCTGCTGAACAGTTCAAAGAAAACATATCTCATTTCAAATAGGTACTCAACTCATACAGTTATAGTCAGTGGTGACTTCAATCTACCCTCGATATGCTGGAAAAATTATACGTTTGAAGCTGGTGGTAGGCATAAAGCGTCATCCGAAATTGTACTGAATGCTTCCTCAGAAAATTATTTTGAACAGTTAGTTCATGAGCCTACTCGATGCGTAAATGATTGCAAAAGCATACTTGACCTCTTAGCAACAAATAATCCTGGACAAATAGTGAGTATCGTGATGAATACAGAGATTAGCGACCACAATACAGTTGCTGCTAGGCTGAATGCCGTAACACCTACAACCGTCAAAAAGAAATGCAAAGTACGAGTATATATATTTAAAAAAGCTGATAAAAATGCTATCAACGCCGTTTTAAGAGACAGTCTTCACGTCTTCCTATCTGATCATGTAAGTGTAGAAAAGTTGTGGAATGATTTCAGAGTGATAGTTTCAACAGCAATTGAGAGATATATACCACATAAATTAATAAGTGATGGTTCTGATCCTCCATGGTACAAAAAACAGGTCATATCGCTGCTGCCGAAGCAGCGAAAAAAGCATGCCAAATTTAAAAGAACGCAACATCCCCAAGACTGGCAAAGTTTTACAGAAGTTCGAAATATAGTGTGAACTTCAATGCGAGATGCCTTTAATAATTTCCATAACGAAACTCTGTCACATAATCTGGCAAAAAACCCAAAGAGATTCTGATCATACATAAAGCACACCAGTAGCAAGACGCAATCAATACCTTCACTACGCAATAACAACGGTGAAGTCACTGATGGCAGTGCCAGTAAAGCAGAGTTACTAAACACGGTTTCTGAAACTCCTTCACCAAAGAAGACGAAGTAAATATTCCTGAATTCCAATCAAGAACAACTGCCAAGATGAGAAACAGAGAAGCAGATATCCTCAGTGTCGCAAAGCAGCTTAAATCACTTAATAAAGACAAGGGTCCAGACTGTATACCAGTCAGGTTCCTCTCAGAGTATGCTTGTTGATTCAATAGCTCCATATTCAGCTATTACATACAACCACTCACTCACAGAAAGATCTGTACCTAAAGACTGGAAAATCCTCAAGTCATACCAATACCCAAAAAGGGAAGTAGGAGTAATCCGTTGAATTACAGGCTCATATCACTAACGTCGATTTGCAGTAGGGTTTTGGAACATATACTGTATCCGAACATTATGAAGTACCTCGAAGAAAACGATTTATTGACACATAGTAAGTATGGATTCAGAAAAATATCGTTCTTGCAAAACGCAAATATCTCTTTATACTCATGAAGTAATGAGTGCTATCGACAGGAGATGTCAGATTTATTCCATATTTTTAGATTTCCAGAAGACTTTCGACACCGCCCCTCACAAGCGTCTTCTAACCAAACTGTATGCCTATGGAATATCTCCTCATATGTGCTACTGGATTCGTGATTTCCTGTCAGAAAGGTCACAGTTCATAGTAACAGATGGAAAGTCATCGAGTAAAACAGAAGTAATATCAGGCACTACCGAAGGGAGCGTTGCAGGCCCTCTATTGTTCCTGATCTATATTAACAAAATAGGAGCAACTCTCTGAATTTATAGAGAATTGCAATAGCGCTTACGAACTAATAGAACCAAGGTCAAAAAGAGTGTTTCTTAAATATATTATAGGTCAAGTAATGGGTTCTGCCTACAGTAAACTTATCGTTAGAGATCAAACTGAAACATGGTCAGCAGTCTGGCAGATTCTGATGGAGAATTATGCAAACATTAGGAATCAGATTTCTATGCGTGCAAAATTTCAAGAGCCAGCAAACAAGGGATGAAAGTGTGGTGCAATGCGGAGCCCGAGTACATTCTATGCAGTTTCATTTCAGAGAAGCCATGAGGAGGGTAATGACGGCAGACGTAATTCCAGGCAGTTGCGCATTGATAGGAGAATTAGGGAGAGCTGTTGTTATACAGAGACGATTAGCGAAAGAATAAAGACAATAGTGCGAGCACAGGGAGAGAGAATCAGTTTGTCAGAATTAATTGACTTAGCACCGACAGAAGAGAGTACAATCCACTCTGAAAAAGAAAAATATCGGCAGGTAGGATATCCAAAGCAAATTAATAAGAAGGGGTGCTATAACTGCGGGAAGGTAGGGCATTTAGCGAGAGAATACAAAAGGAGAGTACAAATACGCAAGTTCAGCCAGAACAAGGGGGCTCAATCCAAACCCATGAGAACTAAGCTACCCATAAAGGAAATAGATGTTGACCAATTGCGAGGAAATGGTCCTCTCAGAGAATGTCCTCCACCAATAAGGTGTATAAAGTGTAACATAGTAGGACATTCCCCCCCTTGTAATAGAGCGAAACCTGTTATGTCTTTCATAAGCCACCACACCGGACACTATGCTAGTGAATGTAGTTGTAGTGAGAGCCGTTGGACCAACATACGTCAACTAGAGAATCCGGGAAATGGACCACGAATGTGATGCAGCAATTCCATTATGTTGTGATAGGAATAGTACGTACAGCAGACTGCATTAGTAAAAATGATTACTTACAATAGAGAGCAAGATAGGGCTGTTAGTGGACAGCAGAGCGCACGTAAGTGTAATTACAGCTGAGGTGTTAAAGTAGACAATAGTAGACAACAGAAAGGCAGTGAAGATAAGGAGTATCACAAATGAGGAAATTAGAACCGAAGGACATGTTAGAATAAACCTGCGGACGAAAAGAGGTTAAGGATATTACCACGAATTCCAAGTTGTAAGGACACAAATGTATTTGCCATTCGAAAGGTTACTAAAAAGGGATTCCCTAGAAAAGCACAGGGTAGTGTTAGATTACGCACGTAAAAGCTTCAAGTTACGAGATGAATGGTTAGAGTTAAAGGAATCCACAGAGTACGCACTGTTATCGAAGCCAGCTCGACTAGTAAACAGAGAAAGGGACAGTTGCGCGGCAGTTACCAAACACGGACGAACGGGAGCGTCACCGTTAGCAGATAAGCAAGGTATGCAAGGCGAAGGCCATGAGGACCGAATAGACATGGCAATATCGAGAGACATAGAGGGAATCTCACAGATAAAGAGAGAGTGCCATGGGTTGAAAGTGAATGTAAGTACGGAAATTAAGAAGGATGAAGAGGAAAGAAGAGAAAACGATAAAATAAGGAAGGAAACCCGTTATTTAAAAGCTAAAGTCAATTTCGTGCAAAGTGAATTAGAAGCTGCCAAAAAGCAGGTAGAAAAACAGGGAAGGGAAATAGCTCATCCCAGGAAATCAGTTGAAGGTCAGGTAATTAAAATGAAGAATAGCACCGAGACGCCGAAAGAACATAGGTTCACAAGAAAGAAACGGGTACTTTAGGCCAGTAAGTGGTAATCAGTGAAATGTAGCCAGCAGAGACAACCAGTAAAAGATATTAAGTATGACAAACGTAGCCAGCAGGGGCTACCATCGCGAAAACTTACGATCGGTTCAAGGGAGGAAAGATTTGTATGAGTAAGGGTATCGAAAGTGAACAGTACAGAAGTGATAATTCCGAAACAGGGGCGTGACTATCCCTGAGGCAATAGTAACAATGCAAGGAGGGACTGGTATTACTATATATAAAATAATCTCAAAGAAAAGGTACAATTTAGACATGCCAGAAGGGTTAAAAGAAGAATTTCCGCCACCAAGTAGTTATAAAATTAGACAATTGTCCACCAGACTGAAGACCGTAAATACGTCAAGGCTCAGCATGTAAAGAGAAAACATGCGAACAAATCATTTAAATACTGGGGAAGTATAGGCTCTCGAGAGGATATGCGCCACATATAATGATGTATTTCATTTACTTGGGAACGTATTGACTCATACTACAGTAGTTAAACATAGTATACCATTGATACCAGAAGCAAAAGGAATGATAATAAATCAAAGGCCGTATAGAATACCCCAGGCGCAGCAAGAATCACTACAAAAGGAAGTAGAAGGGATGTTAGCTGATGGGATAATATCCCATAGTACTAGCCCATGGAATTTCCCCATACTGGTATTGCCAGACAAACTAGATGCCAGTGGTCAGCAGAAATGGCGAATAGTAGCGGATTATAGGAAGTTAAACGACATTTCATTAAATATGGTTTATCCCCTTCCCAGGATAGATGAGATATTAGACAGCCTGAGAAAAGTGAAGTATTTTTCCATGCTAGATTTAGCGAAAGGATATTATCAAGTGTTGATAGACGAAAAGGGCCGAGAGAAAACGGTTTTTAGCACTCCCACAGGACATTATTAGTACAACAAAAATGGCCATGGGACTAAAAACCGCGCCGTCGACGTTCCAGAGACTAATAAATAAGGTACTCAGTGGAGTACAAGGCAGCAGGGTTTTTATTTACCTCGATGATATTGTGGTAGTGCAACGTTAGAGGAACATAATGTACACCTGGAAGAAGTATTCGAGCATCTAAGACAAGGAAACTTGAAATTACAAATAGTTAAATGTGAGTTTCTAAGAAAAGAGGTAACTTTTCTGGGCCACGTCCTAACTGCGTCAGGACTACAGCCAGATCCCGCAAAGATAGAGCCATTAAAAAGTACCTACTGCCCAAGACAACAAAGCAATTGAAATCATATCTGGGGCTCATTGGATATTACAGGTGTTTTATAAGGAATTTTAGCAAAATGGCCAAACCGCTTCTTGATTTATTGAAGAAATGAATTCCGTATGAGTGGGGATCGAGCCAAGAAGAGGCATTCCAGCAGTTGTAGGAAAAACTGATTAGTCCACCGATATTGCAATACCCGGATTTTGAAGAAGAATTTATAGTAACCAAGAACACCAGCAATCATGTGGTCAGAGCTTATCTAAGCCAGGGACAAATGGGAAAGGATTTACCCATAGCATTCATATTGTGAACATTAAATAAGGTGGAACAAAATTATAGTACAGTGGAACGAGAATTACTCGCCGTTGTATGGGCTGTGAAATATTTTAGGCCATATGTATTTGGTGGGACGATTAAAATCGTGACCGACCACAAGACACTTGCGTGATTAGGAAGTATATCAGATCCATCATCGAGATTGATGAAGTTCCGGTAGAAGCTAGAAGAATACAATTACCAAATACTGTACAAAGAAGTTAAAAAATGGTTCAAATGGCTCTGAGCACTGTGGGACTTAACTTCTGAGGTCATCAATCACCTAGAACTTAGAACTACTTAAACCTAACTAACCTAAGGGCATCACACACATCCATGCCCCAGGCAGGATTCGAACCTGCAACCGTAGCGGTCGCGCGGTTCCAGACTGTAGCGCCTAGAACCGCTCGGCCACTTCGGCCGGCCGGTACAAAGAGGGAAACAAAATAAAGTAGTGGACACATTATCACGGATTAGGAGTATGTGAGAAGGAAAAACAGAGGCAGTGCCGAAGACGGAAGACGAAGCACTGGAAGAAACAGAAATTTAGACCAGGGAGGCGCAAGAGGAAAAAAAAGGCATAGAAGAGGCAGAGCAAGAAGCGGCGCCACCGATGGACTCAGAGATTGCGTTGAGTCAGGAAGAAATGGCTCTGAACACTATGGGACTTAACATCTGTGGTCATCAGTCCCCTAGAACTTAAACCTAACTAACCTAAGGACATCACACACATCCGTGCCCAAGGCAGGATTCGAACCTGCGACCGTAGCAGTCGCTCGGTTCCGGACTGAGCGCCTAGAACCGCTAGACCACCGCGGTGAGTCAGGAAGAGAAAATGGATATTTTAAAGCAGATGCACGAGTCACCGATAGGAGCACATGAAGAAATGGGTAGGACATATGAGCGATTAAAAAGTACCGTAGTTGGCCTGGAATGGCAAATATCGAAAAATTAATACGTTCTTTCGAGAGTTGCCAGAAGAGTAAGATAACACAGACGCAGACAAAACAGCCACTGGAGATAACGCCAACGCCAGAGTTTATTTTTGAGAATTGTGCCGTTGACGTAGTAGGTCCTGTGACGCTATCGAATGCAGGAAACAGATACATCCTGATGTTCCAAGATTCACTGATTAAATTTGTTATAGTAGAACCAATAGAACGGCACGACGCGGATACAGTTGCAAGAAAACTAGTAGAAAGTATAATTTTGAAATTCGGAATACCAACATCACTGCTAGACAGTATGGGAAGTAATTTTTTAAGAGAGACTATGTAGCAGGTTTACAAATTATTAAAGATTGAGAAAATACAGACAACCAGCTTCCATGCACAAATGAATGGGGCCCTGGTGCCCACACATCGTACGCTAACGGAAATGTTAAGAAATTTCATAGCAAAGGATCAGGCCGATTGGAATAATTAGATACCATTTGCAACTTTCGTATTCAACACGACGCCGCACAGTACAACAGGTTATATGCCTTTTGAATTTTTTTTTTGCGAGAAAGTGCAATATTCTAGGAATATTACAGAAGAAGCCAGAGAATATAATATAAAATTGCAATGATTATGCGACAGAAATAAGGCAAAAGAGGCAGATATTACATCAAGAGGCCTGGGCTAACACGCAGAAACGTAAAGAACAAAGTAAAGAACAATATGATAAGACATAGAATCCAAAAGTGTTTAGAAGGTGTGATAGAGTACTTTTATTTGACGAAAGTGTAAGAAAAGGGCTTTCGAGGAAACTAGATAGTGAGTGGAGAGGACGATTCACTGTTATAGATGTAAAGGTGCCAAATACAGGATAAAAGGACAGAAGTGTGTAAAGGTGCATGCAAATAGACTAAAAGAGTTCTTTTAGTTACAGATGATGGCAGCAAAGATTGGAGAGTAATAATAATCGGAAACTTCACATTGGCCATTGTAACAGAAAACAAGGAGGCGCAGGTGCAGAGATTCTAGTCAGCACCTGGTATACAGGGTGTTACAAAAAGGTGCGGCCAAACTTTCAGAAATCATTCCTCACACACAAATAAAGAAAAGATGTTATGTGGACATGTGTCCGGAAACGCTTAATTTCCATGTTAGAGCTCATTTTAGTTTCGTTCTTCCACCTAAGCTCAATGGAGCACGTTACCATGATTTCATACAGGATACTCTACCTGTGCTGCTAGAACATGTGCCTTTACAAGTACGACACAGCATGTGGTTCATGCACGATGGAGCTCCTGCACATTTCAGTCGAAGTGTTCGTATGCTTCTCAACAACAGATTCGGTGACCAATGGATTGGTAGAGGCGGACCAATTCCATGGCCTCCACGCTCTCCTGACCTCAGCCCTCTTGACTTTCATTTATGGGGGCATTTGAAAGCTCTTGTCTACACAACCCCGGTACCAAATGTAGAGACTCGTCGTGCTCGTATTGTGGACGGCTGTGATACAATACGCCATTCTCCAGGGCTGCATCAGTGCATCAGGGATTCCATGCGACGGAGGGTGGATGCATGTATCCTCGCTAACGGAGGACATTTTGAACATTTCATGTAACAAAGTGTTTAGAGTCACGCTGGTACGTTCTGTTGCTGTGTTTCGATTCCATGATTAATGTGATTTGAAGGGAAGTAATAAAATGAACTATAACATGGAAAGTAAGCGTTTCCAGACACATGTCCACATAACATATTTTCTTTCTTTGTGTGTGAGGAATGTTTCCTGAAAGTTTGGCCGTACCTTTTTTTTACACCCTATATATAATTATAATCAGGGAACTGTACACCTATACAGCACAACGTGGTGAATAGTAAGTTATTTTAAATTGCAGGCATGGCACGATAAGTCTGAAAGCACAAATCAGGCATCCACAAGGCAATGGCAAATTGCATAAGGAAAATACAGAAGGCGAAACTAAGTACCGTAGAATGTGAGAATGCGAACCAAACCATCAGCTGGCATAGTGGTAAAAAAATGGAAGTGAGGGAATTAATAAATCAGTTAGCCTGACATGAGGAAGGACTTGCGAAACGAGGCATTTTGAATTTTTTGGGGGAAGAAAGTACACTGTTATTCAGTACATTAGATGAGGGAGACCTGTAATTTTTTAAAGCAAAGATAGATGTTCTGGAAGAACAGCAGCGAGAATTGTTAAGGCTATCAAAGGAACAAATAGCGATTGTAAGGACATCGTTAGTGAGGTTCGATCAGACAATAAATGCGGTAACTAAAAATGAGGAAATTATAGGAAAGTTGAGCAAAAATATAGAGCCGTTCGAAAATAGTACGAATTGGAAAATACCGCTAACATTGATTTTAGTAGCAATCACGGAACAGTTAGTTCAGCTAACGACGATGTTTAATGAGTTAGAAACAGAATATGATCTCTTCATATTGGCAGTTGCAAATGCAATGAAAAAATTATTAGAGCCGCACTTAATAAATCCTATTCAAGTGGTAAAGTATTTGGGGCTAATTAAGAATGAATTGAGAGATAAAAGATTTCCGATCGAACTCACTGAAGACCATGGGTATCAGCTATTATATGTAATAGACTTAGATGTATTTTTAGCCAGCAGTACATTAAGTAATGTATTAAATGTACCATCAGTGGATAGCAATGAGTACTCTTTATATAAATATGGTCTTTACTTGCAGTAATAAGAGGTTATTTACATATGTTACCCCAGAGAAAGAGTTTCTTATAACTGATGATGGAAAGAGGCAATACGCACAAATGGCAGGAGACCAACTTGTGTGTGAAACGATAACCACGAAGCACCAAAAATGTAAACATAATTTTGTATTCATTTCGACATATGACCATGAGATGTGTGAAGTCAGAATGCTTCAGTCAGTTAGGACAATACCTAAAGATTGGAAACTGAAATATGTTATATTGAACGAAAGTATCTGGACGCAGATATGGAGAAATGAATGATTATTCGTAGTCCCAAAAGAGGAATGGTTGACTATACTATGTAATGACTTGCCACCCTCCGATCTCATAATAAGAGGAACAGGAAAATTAAGTTTTAAGAGCGAATTCAGAGGATATGGTGCTCAGACAATGTTACAATCAGAGGGGATAGTTCTTACCAATAGTTGTGTAAAAGATATAGTCCCACCCGTAAGTATAGATGTTGATTGTTGTACACTGGAAGATGAGAAACAAAAGGGGTCAGAAATACCAGTAATGTCACCACTGGAGCATATAGTACATCATTTAAATGAATTAAAAGCAGCAGGACATAAGATAGACGACCTGCAGAACGAAATAGAATATCAACAGTGGACCACCTTCCGAAGATGGTGAAGGGTACATATTCCATGTGGGGATACATTTGATCTGTAACAATAGTTTTAATTATTTCTATCTGTTGTTTGTGTATACATTGCAAATGTTGTCGAAAATGTGGATGACACATGTGTGAAATAAGTGGAAGATGTGCGAAAATTTGTGTAACAAACAATGTTATAAACAGGTGCCCAAAAAGGGAAATAGTAAGGAATAAGCACACACAGGCCTCTGAACCTGTGTGTGAAGCAGAAGACGAACTACACACCTTAAGTTACTCAATCACTCCAGTTAACAGAGCATGGAGAAAGAGAGAGAGAGAAATCAATCACCAAACATGTCCAAAGCATCAAGAGCAACCACCCCCATTGTGGAATCGCCAAGAACATGCACAGGTAAAAGATAGATAAACTTGTAAATTGTAGAAATAAAGTGTATTGTGTAGGTATTATGTAAGGAAGTGTCCACTGAAAAAGTATTAAGGAAAATGTGTAAAAATAAAAATTAAATTGATATGTATTTAAAAAGAAATGGTAACAGCTGAATTATGTATAAAGGAAAGTGATGACTGCAAAACAGAATTCAATTTTAAATGTTGTAAAATTATGCGTGAGTGAATTCTTATGTGTCCAATCAGTGTTAATGGACGCCATGTATTTTGATGAATAGATATTGTTAGAATGTATAAAGCTAATAAACAAAAGAGAAATATTTCGCTGGCAGTGAAACACAGGTATCAGAAATTTTATAACTTCTGAGGTCAGAGTTTATAAAATTTCCCCTGGAGGAGGGAGGTGTTGCGAATCTCAATCAGTGACGATTATAAATTAAATGTATTATGACTTATTCAGCTGGAAAAGCATTTGGGGTTGACCTGCGCCAATGAAGTGGCGCCAGG
This sequence comes from Schistocerca piceifrons, assembly GCF_021461385.2. Lineage (NCBI taxonomy): Eukaryota > Metazoa > Arthropoda > Insecta > Orthoptera > Acrididae > Schistocerca > Schistocerca piceifrons. The sequence goes on along the minus strand of NC_060148.1, from coordinate 136,269,160 downwards.
AGACAAATAACGTTACGTGACTAAATGACCACTGTGGCCAGACGCAAAACAGGGATCCAAGTAGCTTTCACACATCACATGATGATGGAAATACACCAAAAAAGTGGTCAGCCTCTCGGTAGAAGATGTAGTATGTTCTAGAAGCTTTCTGTGACGCACGAAAGCAGTATAAAAAGGGGGTCAGGAGGACCCTGTAGTCAGTCGAGATCTGCTGAGTATAACAATGCAAGCTCAGTGTCATTCTATGGCAGACTTGGGAACTTAGTACGATTCGCAGCCTCAGCTCCGTAGCATTCAGGGAGATGAATTCCAGATAAAGGGATTCAACTGATAAAATTATTGCAAGGCAGTGCCAGTAGGGCTTTTCAGTTGTCAAGCTATAGGAATCTTATGAATTCTGCCCTGAATAAGTAACCATTCCTCACCGAGTTATGTATCCTTCTCCTTAGCAATAGCTTACTCCTTCTAGATGTCGGAGTTGCAGAAGCTGCCCGCACCTCCTTCCACTCTTCGAGAAGATCGAATGACGTAAGATCCCTAAGTATAACACTTGTCGATCTAACTACCTCTCGGGACATGACAAATCTTAGTAGCTGTCTAAGATTGTTTGCAGATGATGCTGTCATTTCCCAGCTTGTAAAGTCATCAGATTACCAAAGAGAATTGCAAAATGCTTTAGATAAGATATCTGTATGGTGCGAAAAGTGGCAATTGACCGTGAATAAAGAAAAGTGTGAAGTTATTCAGATGGGTACTAAAAGAAATCCACTAAATTTAGATTATGCGATAAGTCACACAAATCTGAATGCTGTACTTTCAACCAAATACTAAGGGATTACAATTAGAAATAACTTAACTGAAACGATCACATAGGTAATATTGTGGGTAGAGCAAACCAAAGACTGTGATTCATTGGCAAAACACTTAGGAGGGGCAACAGTTCTACTAAAGAGACTGCTTACACCACGCTTATACGCCCAATTCTGGAGTATTGCTGTGCGGTGTGGGATCCGCATCAGGTGGGACTGACAGATGACATCAAGAAAGTACAAAGAAAGGAGGCTCTTTTTGTATTATCGCGAAATAGGGGAGGTAGTGCCACAGACGTGATACGTGAACTGGAGTGGCGATCATTAGAACAAAGGCGTTTTTCATTGCGATGGGATCTTCTCATGAAATTTCAGTAACCAGTTTTCTCCTCTGATTCCGAAAACATTCTGTTGGCACCCACCTACATAGGCAGAAATAATCATCACGATAAAATAAGAGAAATCAGGGCTCACACAGAAAAATGTAAGTGCTCATTGTTCCCGTGAGCCATTTGAGAGTGGAATGGTAAAGAGACAACTTGCAGGTCATTCATTGAACCGTCTGCCAGGCACTTAATTGTGAGTAGCAGAGTAATCATGTAGATGTATATGTAGAGATCACTGCTAGATTCTTTATTATGACACTGTATTCAGATATTTTGAATTTTGGAGGACGTAACATCACTTTTGCAATTCAGTACTGTGACAAGCAATGTGATATCATGTTGATGTTCCATCTAGTTTGTAAATGTTACTATTTAACCACTGCATTGCCAGCAACTATTTTCCATTCTAGTGATGTGAAGCATTAATCAATCTAAGCTATCAATTCCTGAAAGACAAATTAAGCTTCTACCAAGGTATAGTCTCACAAGGGGACGTTATTGACTCCTCTGTGCTCTTCCATTTTCTTTTATTTATAGGACTGAAGCTCAGTCATCAGACATTAGTTTCCTAAAACAGTATGACTCAAACTTGAAATAATCGCTTCTGAAGAATAGAAGATTTCTAAATGCAAAACATTTGAATTTTATTAAAGTAGCCATTGCTAACTGTGAGTGTAGTGTGGAAGTTTGTTAACTGCAAAGTTTCTGATTCAAATGTCGATAGCAGCAACACTTTCTTTCTTGTTTATTTAAATTCTGTGTTTATCGAGAAGTAGAAATGTTAAGTAAGGAATACTGATTTACGATTTCTTTAAAAATAATATTTTTCATTTTTGTTACTATATACATGAAAATGTCAATATTCACAATAAGTAAGAATCTGGTGTACAAATGCAAATCGTCAAGTAGGAAATAAAAGACTTCCCTGTTTCTGCAGATTGAGTAGTATTGTTGCTATATATAATATTTTAAACAATAAGGAATTTTGCATGTCTCTCAGCTTTTAATTTACTTGATATTTTACATGTTCTAGCAAGCTACTTTACAGTTACCAGACGTTTACACTATGCATTAAATTACCACTTATTTTGTTAATTTATTCTAATATTTTATACTTTACTGCTCTTGGAAAACTTCTACTCTTCAAAAGTATTTATTTCGAGTTTGTTTTATAATCGTGTCATACTCCTTTTAGAAACTGTTGTCCAATCTTACAAGTATAGAGAAAATTGTAGAGGGCAGAGTAGTCTGTAAGGCCCCCTTGTTAGCTAAATAGCAGCAGCTTCACATACCATAGTAAACACTCATTATAAAATATAAATCTGACGAATAGTGCACTGAGTGAGGTGGATCAGTTGTTAGCACACTGGACGCAGATCTGGGAGGACAATAGTTAAAACTGGCCTCTGACCATCCTGATTTAAGTTTTCCATGATTTCCCTAAATCACCTCAGACAAGTGCCAGGATGGTTCCTGCGAAAGAGCACAGCTGGCTTTCTTCCCCATCCTTTCCTAATCACATGGGACTGAGGACCTCATTGTTTGGTCTCATCTCCTAAATCAATCAACCAACCATCAAATAATGCAGCCCTCTAACAATATTTTTGAATGCACAGGAGACAGCACTTGAAAGGAAATACAAGTGACATACAAGCAAGCAATTTTTCCTTCCAAAGCTGTTCTTCACCATCATCTGCAACAAACAATGGTACCTACTAGATGGGGATTTCTCCTGCATACCCAGTTCCTAACAGACTAAACACAAGCAGCATAACATTTATTCTTTTAGGTTTCCAGTGCCCATAGATACAAACAGCTATGACACAGGTAGCAGTCTCTGATGCAAAAGGTCTGGTGCTGGCGAAAGCACATGGAAAACTATGTGGCAATTGTTAGCTGTGCCATTTACATCACGGTGGCATCAGAAGGCAATGTGGAGCTGGCTGCAGTGCCATCATGTGCAGTGGCAACTGAACATTAACAAACTCTTAACCTGAAGCTGTATTTACAGTGGCGCAAATGCGAGCAGAACAAGTGAACAAACATTTGCAGACAATTAAACAGTGTTTACTACCTTATGTTTATGCATGTTCTAACCACTGTTTATTATATTGATAATAGTGAACTCAAGAAAAAACGCCGTTATATCAATCGAAATGCAAAAAATTTTTACAAAAATTAAGGTAATTTTATAGCAGTGGTGATAGAAAGTAAAATAGTATTACTACTGTCTTCTTGGCAATAATATCCAGGGCTTCAAATGTTTGATATAATTTTTCAGTAATCAGATCCATATAAAGACTAAAACACCATTTATATGTTGCATTTGTGAATTTACAACAATGATTTTCTTTCATGACATTGATAGATACGTTTTTAGGGTCACAGATAAAATTTTGCTTATCTCTTATTTCAGTAGTAGAACAATTACATATGACTGACTCATTCCAGATAACTAACTGGGTATGTAAGGGTTAGTCTCATGTTGCTTGTACCAAAGTGGAGGATATGTATGTGTATCAGAATTGCGAATCTGAACAGAACTTAAGATGTGCATTAATCTTCTATTTAACTGACTCATGAACATTTAATCATAATGCCTGGATCTATTCAGTATTATTAACACTTGCTTCAGTTAATTTGAAAGTTGCAAAGTTTTATATTTTCCGCCATTTATTGGTGTTTTCTTATTGTTTTGTAATGGCAATTTACTTTAAGCTACTCTATAAATTATTTATTTGACAAAATGAAGTTTTACATATTATGTTACTTTTGTAGCTTACTAGTGTCACTAATGTCCCCAGTAACAGGGACAAAAGTAACACATACATTGATGCTTTAAAATTAATTTCACAAAGCAAAATGTGTGTAATTTGGGGAAACTAATGCAGTCGTGTTAGGAAAGCCCTGCAGAACATGTACAGTAGTCCCTTTTGTTTCATACATTTACAGGGACCTAATAAAAATTGCCATATTCAAAATATAACTTTTGTCCCCTGTCTCCCCTATACAAATTCATAAAATTGTGTCACATACGGACAGTTCAGTAAAAGATGTAAGGATGATCATCAACAAAATACTGCACATAGCAAAGAACACATTAAATAATTTACTATTGTAATTCATTTTAGATTACTAAAGATGTGTTAAAAGTGGAAGAGGCATTTCAGACTGCCAGAAAGAGAAACATTTTACAGAAAAGTAATCTATATACAGCTGCTTGATGAGTTGCTCTATGGTAAGAAAAAAGAGCGAAAATTAGGTAATAAACTGTCTTGACTAGAAAATAGGTGAATACCTAAATTGGTTCCACAGTATTCTCAGAAGTTTGCTTCTACCTTATTGTATCCAACAGCTAAGCTTCACAAAGGTTTGCCTTGTTCATTTAAATTACAACAGTAACCCTTCCTAATATTATTTCAATGGCAACATCATCCATCTTGTTTTATCCATTTTCTAGTTTTACACTGAGTTTTACGTTGATTTCATCTCTAATATGTCAGGCAATTTTGGCAAAACCGCAATCAGATGTAACTTATCTGTATTCTGCTACAACATTAATTTATTCTACACTTCAGGCATATAGCAATCGTAACTTCCTAATCCCAGTCACATACCATTATTCCAAATCTATTAACAAACCAGATTCATTTGCTGCAACACCACCAGACTTACAAATAACACATTGCCAAATTGTCTCAGCATTGACAGACAAAATATTTCAAGTGATAGCACAAAATCAACTAATACTCTGCCCAAACGTACACTAAGTTGACACAATGAACACCACCATTGTCATCATCTCCATCAAAATAACGATTACAAATCATTATTTCAAATCGCACCACCATATAAACATATACCACGTAATATATCCACATAACTTCACAAAACTCTAAGACCCTCAAAATAATACCAAAGTTAGAAAGTTGTTCTGGTCATAGCTTACATACAACATTCATGATGACGTAGCACTTACACGAAACAACCGTATCAACTCTTCTTCAAGATGCTCAGATAAGTAGCAATATAACATATAAATTTACAATTTTTCTTTGAACAACTGTGAAAAGTAAGTACTTTTCATAAATTAACACTTATCTCCAATTGCTACAGGGATAAGAAACAGAGTTAACACAATTTGCAAAACTGTAGCTCAGAGAGATCCATAATCAGGTTTCCTCATTAATGTGTCAGATGTTACTTCAGTATCCAGGTTTATGGGTGACTACACCCACAATATTATGCTAAAACAGCAAAAAGTATGAAATCCAGTCTTTCAGCAAATAGTTCAACAGAAAACCAATTTCAAAACAAACGGACAGTAGTTCCCTAACCAAGGTTAATAAGTGTACACATTTTCATCTATTTACTCAAACAGTTTTTCAAAAACATGGAAGGTGCTCTCTACCTGCAAGTTATTCGCAAGAAAGAAACTCATTCTGAAAATGCAAAATTTCTCCAAAGCCACTTGCACTTCTTTAAAATAGTGTGAATCTAATATTTCATCAACCCTTTTTTAAATATGGTAATCATTTCCTCTTATACATCCTTGACTTCAGAAAAAAACAAAATATAGAGAGACATAAAAATTATTACATTATACAGCAGCATTTTCAATCATATATAATAAGAACATTCCCTTTCCAAAAATATGAGTTTATTTCTCTTTAAGCAAACACAACATGTAAATGATTTTCTCCCTGTCCTCTAAGATCGCATTATAATTTTAACTATTCTTAATCTCCAGTAAAGATAATTCCTAGCTAAGACAGACTGAAGTAGAAGATTACATTTAAAGCTCAACGGAAGAATAAGAGAAAAGGTGTAGCAGGGAAGGGTGAAAACTTCAGAAGTAATGCTGCTTTGTCTGGGGCCATACATTTACCACACTCATGTCATGGTCACAGTTTCATGACTCGGTGGGAACATAATCATTAATATTCACACATAGCATCACTTGCCCCCACAGCTTCTGTTTAAATCTCTGTTATGACTCCAATAGTGAAAGTTACTTTTAACACTTCCAACTCAAAATCTTTGCAACATGTTGCAGAGAAATGAACTTTAACATTCTTTTGACTGTACCCTTTGTAAACTTGCACATATATGTAACATAGTCTCTCATAAATTTCTCTGTGACATAGTTTTCAGCATTTTGAAACTATTGTCACAGTAAATACTGCAGAAAGCGCTATAATGAGCCAAAACTTTGTTAAAATGTGAGTGAGTCTACAGAAAAATATTTTCGTCTTTTATTCTACAGATATTTTTAGAAAATGCAACGCTGCAAGTTTCTAACATTTGTTTGGGAAAATCTTCTTTATTAAAGTCCGACAAATTCCACGTAATATTTTGCTATTTTCGACAAGAAGTTGAAATTGATGAAACTGTGTTTCAGGCGTCATACTACAACCCAAAATTTCGTCTTGTTCTACAGAAGTACTATTGATTACTTCAACTGAATTTTCTCCTCCAAAAATAAAATAGTCGTCACTGCCATTGCTATTAGTGTTCCTAACTCTTGCATTATTGAATCCGATTTTTGATACACTCATTCAAATTTAACTTTTTATCACAATAAATTTCAATGTAACTTTCTATTTTTCTGATTCTTTGATTGATTTCCTTCCTATACACTCACAATTTATCACTGTTTTCTGCTAACTTCAACTGCAGTTTTCCATTGATTTCTAGTAAGCATTCACCAAGATTTAAGTTTTCTGTGATTTCCCTAAAGCGCTGCAGGCAGATGTTTGGATGGTTTCTTTGAAAGGGCATGGTCAATTTCCCTCCTCATCCTTGAAAAATTTAGAATGTGTGCTATATTACTAACGACCTCAACGTCGATGGGCATGAAACCCTAGTCTTCCTTCCTTCCATCCTTCATTGCTTTCTTTAAGTTTTGCATCTAAATTTTGAACTATTTGAATGTTCTTTTCTTAAAGTTTTTAATGTAATTGTTCGCCAGCATCTTTCATTAATCTTGCTTCCATCTTTTCCTACTGAACTATTAACGTTCTCATTATTCCTTCTAAATCTTGAGTTTTTATCTCGATTTTGTACATCTGTCGCCATCCCACTGTTACTGAGAGTATCTTTCCACTACAGATTTCGTCATTAGCGTTTCCTTTTATTTATCATAGATGAAATAACGACAAATAAAGTATTTGATAACACTGAACTATTTAAGAAGTATTGTTGGCTGTATTTATCTCCACGTGCTACAGTTCAATTCAGCTATTGCTTTCGTCAGTGTGATCTACTCTCAATTTCTCTAGAAATTTGTATGGTCCAAGTCCCTCATTGTTCTGCATTTGTCATCTACCGTTCTTTACACATTTTGGACACTGTTTCACTGCTAAAAAACATTTCAGTCTATGGTTTTATGTCCTGGTTTAAAGCAGTTTAATAGTATCAGTAAGAGAACATAAAGTAATTGTATTACTAATCTTCCATGAGAGAATGTAATGTAATTGTGGTACTCATCTTCTTCCTGGCAAGAGAGTCTATAGCCTCCAATAGAGGATATGAGGCTTCCTATAGGCAGGTCCAGGTTGTAGATCGAGACTGAAACGTCAATTATGTGGTGCACTTTTATATTTACTTCAACTTTTTTATTTTATGAGTTTCCACAATTACAGAGAAGATATCACACATCTTGTAATGTACTCACAGAACAGTTACACCATGATTAACTAATTCAGGTAACTAACTAATTACCAGCATGTCATTATTTCACTATCACAGATCCAAAGACGTTTCTGTAGCAGAGATGTACAGATGAAACAAAAATGTATGGCACAAAGTGCAGGACACATCCCACACATATAAGAAAAAATTATGTTATATGAACATGGGTCTGGAAACTTTGTTTCCATATTATAACTCTTTTTCTCCAACTCCATAATCATGGAATATACACGAAAACATATCATTAGAATCATGGGGAACATGAGCTCTTGGTGATATCTGGTTACATTTAGCATCACCAGTGTTTTGTTTTACATGTCCCTGTTGCCATGCTACATACGTCATTGCTTATTTACAGGTAACAGTTGTTCCAGAGATCAGTACAAACATACTGTCTGCTGGTTAGAGTTAATCACAGACTTGGTTCATGCAGTGGCAGTGTACCCAAATGCCGCATTTGATGTATGGAATGCTGCTTGCGCTCAACATTTGTACTGGGAGGGATTTTCAGGAAGAAGGTGCCCCAACAGAAAACGTTTGAAACAATGGGTCGTCATCTGATTGTAGAATGAAGGCTTTCACGACCGGTTGACATGGCTGTTGAAATACTTTCCGGGATGTGAGGTCGTGGTCCAAGAACTTTTCTGCTCCTTACGTTTCGTCCAGGACTGCGCTGGACTTCCTCAGAGGCGCAGCTCCGCTGAGTCTTGCCGACTGACTGGTCGGGCGTCTGAGGGCGACTTATATATTGTGAGAAAGGGGGGCGTGGTTCAGGTGACACATGATGAGCAGTGATAATCCATAGCAAAGATAAGGTTGACTATCGATTACCACCTTGTCAAAGATAAAAATTGTTAGCAATTTTGTAGAGCCACTGTCCATATATCGCTAAGTTTCATAGCCTCCTCTTTCCTATTAAAATTATCGTTATGGTTATAAATTTCGATAGCTTCTCTATAAAGCCGTGGATAGTAATTTAACGTTGTAGATAAAACTTCGGTATCCGAAAACTTCACTTGGTGGTTACCTGGTTGAAGAGCATGTTCCGCTACAGCTGACTTTTCTATTTTTCCAAGTCGACACAGACTTTTATGCTCTTTCAGTCGCGTTCAAAAATGGCTCTGAGCACTATGGGACTTAACATCTATGGTCATCAGTCCCCTAGAACTTAGAACTACTTAAACCTAACTAACCTAAGGACATCACACAACACCCAGCCATCACGAGGCAGAGAAAATCCCTGACCCCGCCGGGAATCGAACCCGGGAACCCGGGCGTGGGAAGCGAGAACGCTACCGCACGACCACGAGATGCGGGCTTCAGTCGCGTGTTTACGCTTCTTTTGGTAGTGCCAATGTAAACTTTACCACAGGTACATGGAATTTTATACACACCTCATGTCGACAGGGGAGGGCGTTTATCCTTCACAGACCACGAAGATAACACGAGAAATTAGGGCTCATGTGGAGGCACACAGACAGTCGTTTCTCTCTCACTCTATTTGCGAGTGGGACAGGAAAGGAGATGACAAGTAGTGGTACACGGTACCCACCGCCACGCACCGTACGGTGGCTTGCGGACTATCAGACGTATATGTAGATGTAGTACGGATAGTTCTGTGTGACGGATGTGTGTGGGCAGCTGGTCCCTCCGCAAGGACAAGAGGGGCCGTACTCGCTGTGGTCATGACGTCCTGCGGAAAGACTTCCGCCACGCATGTCGTTATGTAGGGCCCGTGCCCTGTGCGGCGCGCCGGTGTGCGTATTTCTATGTCAGTCCCAACTGCTGATCATGAATCCGGGAGACGTAGCTGCATCGTTGCTAGTTCTACCGGTAGCAAATGACAACGCGTTGCTCGATTGTGTCTGTAAACAGACCTCGCGGGTAGAGTCCCAGTCAGTCCTGGTTTACTAGAGATATGGAGTACGTACTGTATACTTAACGATGACTACTTTTTTTCTCACATTATGGACCTGCATGACGTTAAGCGCTGTGCGGTTTTGAACAACTGAGAGGTGGTTTGCCTTGCACATACTGTTGTGAAGGAAAATAATACGTTCTCAACAAAAATAAGGACTATCTTTAATTCTGAAAAATGCAGTTAATTTTCAACCCTTTAGGTCAATGAACTTTTTCAGCCCTTTTTGCACTGAGAAGATATCGTGCATTACTGTTTCTAAAGACTGTAAATTAACGATCTACTTTCCTCCATTCAGCCCAAAATGCTTCCCACATGTATGAGACAGGTATAAGTGAGAGGTTGGCAAATGTATTCTGTAATACTGAAAGATTACCGTCAAGGCTCCTTGCCTAGGGACGCCAGATGAAAGTTGATGTCGTCAAGCCCTGAATGAAAATTGCGCAACGGATAACTGGGGAGAGGAGCTTGAGAGCGCTACCTAGAGGGCGTGCCCTTTCCGTACGATACTAGGCAAGGGGCTGGAGGGCTCACACGCTGATGTGTGGGTGCATACATTCTATATCTTTTATTTTAAATGAATTCCTTTAACTTGACTTCTTTGTGATTTTTAAGGAATGTTAAAGATTGATGACAATTGATTACGTATTTATTTTAAGCATTATCACTCGACTTTACACCGATAGCAGCAATTGTCTTAGTTTACAGATATTACAATTTTACAACTTATAGCTCGGGTATATTATATACTAATCTGCACGCACATTTCTACGGGCAAGACGGAATTGCGTTGGCCAAATGTATACCACCAGTCTCCCAATATTTTACATAGGACATCCACTATTTGAGGTGGATAACGGGCAAACTGGGTACCAGATGCAACACAGGGGGTCAAATTTACCAAATTAAACGAGAACATGCATCTACTTACACAATCCGAAGCTGGAAATAAAAGAATTAGTACAAATATTCGTATACCTCTCTTCCATGCGTGAACATTGAGACAGACGCACTGAGGGCACGTCTGCTCACTTACCCGTCTTGTGTAACACTCCTAGAATATGGCGGGCACCCGGAGGTTTTCCTGGCCCTGGTGGAGAGGGTGGTCGAACCACTTGGCCGCGACCAACCTCTCAACCCCAAATCTTGTGACACTGGAAAGTCTTTGACTTTTACCTGCCTGTGTTGTCACTCTTATCCCCTAACCAGGAGTAAGGTTGGCACTAACATACTAAAGAACTACTTCCCAACTAAGATTTGGCCACGCTTTACGGAAAGGTGTGAGGAGGATTGGGAAAGTTCATGTGCAGATTCGCATTCACGTACAAGAAATGCATAATACAGGACACATATAAATACTTATTATGAAGCCTGACACATTTCTTCCACCCGTCCACATGGGTTCTGTTGCACCCGCGGCCGGTCACGTCGTGTAATAAAATTGTCTGCGGAGCCGCCTCTGTTTCTATTTCCGGGTGCGAGCGAGCAGCGAAACCTGCTGCTTATAGAGCGGAAACTACTGTACCGTTTCATCACCCCATGCGTGGATGAAAAGAAATGATCCAGAATGTTCTTCTCATGGGAGGACAATTCTGGTTCATTTCTTTTACCAATCTTACGTTCTATGCTTACGTAACAGAAAAATGAAAAGAAAATTTAAGTTAAAATGAACCAAAGAAATGTCATTTGTGAAATCAGATGGTGCTGCCAAGCGCATGTAAATTTCTAAGTGAAAAGTGCAAGATCAACAAAGAAATCCAATAATGCTAAAATAATTTACGAAAGAATTTACATTAAGATAAGCCAAAGAAATGTCATTTGCAAAATAAAATGATGCTGACGTACACTTACAATCTGAGTGAAAAGTGCCAAATTAACAAATAAATTAGGCATGAAATTCAGAGGGCGCCCGTTTTACACTAAGGGTAAAACAAAGCAAAATATTGTTATGGAACGACACAATACTATACCACATCACGACGTCCATGTCTTAGCAATCAATTATCAAAGGATTTGTCAAACACACCTTAAAGACAACTAATTTTACTTATCTAGCTATTATGTAAGTGCAAAACTAAAAAATTCATGTGAAATATCAAGTTATTCGTGAAAATTGTACTTCTATAGTGGAGACAAATGTTTTTTCCAGGTAATATCACAAACATCACTAAATAGAAGAACACTTTTCAATAAAATTATTTTCATTAAATCCTTACCAACATGGACGTGTGCAAACACACATCAACAAATTACAATAGACTTATTCTAATTCACGTAAAGGAACATCAAGAAACGATGGCAGTTATAAGAACACAAGTTATACTAAAATTAAATGTTACCTTATTACACAAACAAAGACAAAAGCCTCTAAACTATATGGGACTACACCCACATTGTGCACATCACATCTAAGTCCATAACCTAGATACACAAAGAAAATAACACTTAAGTTATCTGCAATGGTAAAAACACTGTGCATAGTACAGAAACAACAAGAAAAGACACATACTTCAGCTACATAATAAAATTAAGGAACCACTAACCTAACCTGTTGACAGATTCCAAATGAACATGATAAAAAACGTGAACGAAAAAACTTCAAGTGAACTATCATAAAGATAAATTATCCAAACACAACACTGTACCACATAGCACTAAAACAAACGTACAAAATTGTGGCAAACATTAGAACAGAGAAAAGTTGTTACAAAAATCGATGGACCTGAAAATAAACAAACACAAAATGCACTTTACCTACTCTCATATCGTCACACGCCAATCGACAATGAACCTAGGGGCGATGGGGAGGGCATTATTCCAAAGATACTTGGAGGACAACCTAACTTCACATCCAAGTGCCGGTGACTCCGTATGCCGTCTGTTTATGTGATCATGTACCTCGCGAATCACGACGTAACAGCATGGCACACCCCTCTTACATCTGTTCATCAGCTCCGCCACCTGTGCCTATCACCAACCAGATTATCTCTGAACAAAACTCCTCAGTTAACCTTTTTCAGTAAACTTTCAATATTACTATGACCTGAGCTATGGATCACCGATAAACTAGGCGAGCATCATGCTCTACTTTTTCACTTGGTCATCACAATCGTATTGCCTGAGAGATCATTTCTTCCTTTGTCGAACCATTCACAATGGCGCCGTCTCAGTCCTTCTTTACTTTATGCCTACTTAGCGATCCACAGAGTAAATAAGTCTTCGTAGGTACCTTAACCTTGGCAGCAATCATATCGCGTAAACAGTTCCTTTCTCTCCTTCTTCACGACAGAGCGGTTTGAAACACATCATCATTCATCAGTCCCATAATGTCTCGACGACAGCTATAATGATGACAGCGAGGGCTACCAGAGACCAGGGTGCCAGTCATACGGTCCTCATTCCCCGCTGCATATAGGTGCTTCAGCGCCATAGTCCGCTGCTTCACCTCAGGGGTTACCCAACTTAAGGCGAGCGGTGTCCGCCGATGCTTGCCGTGGGGGTGTGTCAGATGACACAGATGTTGACTGGCGCGCCGTGGCTACGGAGGTGGCCAGCCCGCTCATCTGGGGCGAGTGACGTCAGCAGTGGCTACCACTGTGATGCCTGCTGTGAGGCGTGTCTGATGACACAGCTGTCGGCTAGCGCGGCGTGGCCCCTGAGACTGGCCATAGGCTCAGTTGGGGCGAGTGACGTCAGGAGAGGCTCCCCCCTGCAACATTCCCTTTCACGCGAGGAGGGCTCGTAGCTGCTGCCCTGAGCTGATCGCTTCGCCGTCTCCGTCCCGCCAGGTGGTGGGAGAGTGCGACAGAGACAGGGCTAGGAGGGAGCGAGACACGCGCCAGCTCCAGATAGGTAGCCCCGTTACGTCTCTCCCTCTCCACGCAGTCCCAGCCACTCTCCGTCCCTCTCGACCACTCGAGACGACTTGCACACAAACACATTTTTGTAAATAAGATTTTACAAAGTACAACTTTCTCATTGTTCATCGCAACTTATCCACAGGCTTTTGTTTACAGTAAAATTAAAAGTATTCCTATTACAAAAATTATGTCGACCCTGATTTTATAGAATTGGAGGCGACAAAAACAATAATATCCAGATAAGAAAAAATCAAACCGTTACGAATTACAATTGCAGTACTGTGGACCACCTCATAAGTTTACAATAAAATTGAGGTACCAGTTAAAGCTTAAACAGATATTAAATCTAAACCTATTTACAATTTGACGTACACTGATTTACCTCACAGCCTTTACAATTAAATTGATGTGCCAGTTAGACTTAAGTTATCTAGGTCTATTTTCTAAACATACGTTCGCCTGTTTTGGGTTGATGACTGGGTCATCAACCGATGAAGGTATTGAAGTTTCATAGTAATGGAATGGGATTGTGGTTGTCCCTGATCCTACACTGCAACCGCACATCACTACATAGGTACCGTTTCCACAACTTTATTTACAATCATGAAAGAAATTAGGCTGCTTGGTTAAATTATTCCACTAACTATTTCAAGCCCTTAGACCAAAATTTACAAGAAGAATAACCCTCTACCAATGAGTTCAAATTATAAAACATGAGAAATGTGTTCTCACCCCTCAGGACACAACACACCAAAATAGTACAACATTACATCTATTGCTACTGGCAACGCCACTGTCAGTCATTAAATACTTCTCCTTTCCCCCTTTTTCTTTCACTGCTTCTTGCCATTCGATCTGCAAACACGACTTCCTTCCACCTTACCATATATTGCCTGGTTATCATCCTTTAATCTCTCTCAGACATTACTTGTGTTACTTCACATGCAGTACCATGCGGATAAGTTCATGTTGAAACCGCGTATTATGCAACCGCAGTGCAACGTGAGCAAACCAGCCCAGGCTTCATGCCGGCCGGGGTGGTCTCGCGGTTAAGGCGCTCAGTCCGGAACCGCGCGACTGCTACGGTCGCAGGTTCGATTCCTGCCTCGGGCATGGATGTGTGTGATGTCCTTAGGTTAGTTAGGTTTAAGTAGTTCTAAGTTCTAGGGGACTGATGACCACAGAAGTTAAGTCCCATAGTGCTCAGAGCCATTTGAACCCAGGCTTCATGACTCCACATTATTCATGGTATGATTAACGAAAGGCAAATCCAGTGACTACCGTTATGAATGCTGGCAACACGTGGCCAAGTTCGATAACAAAGAAACGAGTAAAATAAATCGTCGAATCATGGAAAATTTATATTGCTTGTATCTGGAACTAAACTACGCAACAAATGAAACATTAATGAATCTATCTGCTATTGACCTAAGAACAAGAACCGTTGGTTCATGCCGTCAATCACCTCGCACCCAAGTCCGCTAGTTGAAACACATTAACCTGAAAAATTTCTACAAATACAATATCGCTGAACGATTCCCGGTATTAATTCACACCTGAACATGTTTCATAATCAATGTTACCCCAAAAGACCTATATTATGAATAACTGTCCTCACCATCCATGACGAGCGCCGTACCCCTGCGTCCGTCTCGTTCAATCGACGGCCCCAGAGTGTCCTAACATGGCGCGTTCCAGGACCAACCGCCAACCGTTCAGAAAAACTGGTGGTGGGGGGGTAGGACCCCAGTGAGAACCAACCTCACAAACTCTGCCCTGCTCATCCCCACTATCTTTGGAGTCACGAACTCTCTGCCGAATCTGCTCACGTTGTTATGTTGGTGCTAAACTACCCTACTGCTACCATGTTTGACTAACCCAGATTATTATATATTCCATGCATAATTGCGTTTATCCAACCACATACATCACGGGATCAAAGGATGAGAGAGGAGGTGTGATACCAACAGAAGAAAAAATATACACGGAAGCGTCCTTGAATCCAGAGGTTAATTAACTAGGCGAAACATTGAAAGGACGTTCTCGGCGTAAAATGAATTATTAAACATGTAGAAATTAATCAGTTAGTTAAATGAAGCGTAAACCTGTGACGTTTCAATAGGAAAAGATTGGAGTGTCACCAGTAGAGCCAGCAGGAGAAATGGACACTGAAGATCTTGGAAGAAGAGTATGGGAGAAGAAGAGAAAGAACGAAAAGGTTCTGGGAGAAGAAGAGGGAAATGATGTCCACGAAGGGGCTACCTGTGGTCCTACAGACGCTGTAATGTAAGAAGAAGAAGAAGGAAAAGAAGAAGATATAGTAAATTGTCATGATTATGTATTTCACAATTTATCTGAAATTTCCTGGCAGATTAAAACTGTGTGCCCGACCGAGACCCGAACTCGGGACCTTTGCCTTTCGCAGACAAGTGCTCTACCATCTGAGCTACCAAAGCACGACTCACGCCCGGTCCTCACAGCTTTACTTCTGCCAGTATCTGAAATTTATTTTAGCTAACAGACACAAACATCACATGTATTGCTACTTCCTTTCAAAGGGCTTTTTCATGATGTTCCAAGTGCCAAAAAAAGTGTTGCTTGTTAGTGCCAAACTAAAAGGTTTGTATAGTGTTGTACATATTAGTATATTTGCAGTTATTAAAACTTTTCCAGAATGTTTTTAGTACTCCAGATTACATCAAGCACCATCTGGACCATATAAACAGGGTCTTGTGTAGCACTCCCACTTTTTTGTAGCTAATGAGACTACCATGAGGATAAGCATTTGGAAAGAAAACATTCTATTCTTTATAGCCGTATACTTCAGGTGCTAGAATAATCACATCTCATAATTCATGACTAAATGGACAAAAGCGTTCACAACAGTTTAATATATTTTTTATGACTGCACCTTGTATTATACCAATCATATGAAACTGATAATCAGAAAGAAATAGTTATGAAATTATTTTCTGTCAAGAATAACAATACTTAACAAAGTAGTAGTGCATGCAGTCATTACTCTCCTTTATGCAGAACAAAATCACTAAGCTTTTACATTATTGCAGAAGTTGTCATTTGCATCCAAGAGGTCTTTCTCACATTGCAACATAGTAAAACATGTCTGTATCTGTATAATTTTAATACAATGACTGCCATGTGAGACGATTATAACTCACAGGAAGTGTTCTCTTGGCCAACGTGATGTAAATACAACTCACAGACATTTTTCCATTTAAAGCTCCATGGTGCAGTTGTAACTCACAGGAGCGTACTGAGACTCAGTGTTATAGTAGGTTACGGCCCCAGTAACAAATCATGTTCGTGGCCTATGGTTTTCAAGAGCTCAAGAGTAGTTATTGACATTTGAATTCATGAGTTATACATAACTCATATGGCTGAGTATTATTGGACTATTCTTCTTTTCATTATTTATTAATTAGTTTGACATATTAGTTACACAGTAGATTGCAAATCACATACAGTTTTATTTACATTCTTCAACTGTAATTGCAACCAACAATTAAACTGAAAAATTTGGGTCATTCCACCTTCTCTAACACCTGTATGCCGTGTGTTTTATGAAAAAATACTCTATAGTAAAATATGAGTCACAATTCTTACATTTCCATACAGTTTCTTTGCATTTCTTGACCGCTTGATCTAGTCCAAATTTTCTTCATTTTTTCATAGCACACTGTACACCTACATCTGGCTGCTCCCATCTTCACAAGAGCACAATCAGCAGGTAACACCGTGGCTTTGGTGAGAGATGTCTCAGGCTCATTAGCATCTTCTGTATAGAGTAGCCTCAAAGTCACTTCCTCTTTGATTTCTGTGATTGAGATCTTCTTGTTGTATCGGTAAATCAGATGAGCATTTACCAGTGCTGACCCTGTCAACAATTCAATTTAATCTTCCTGTACCATTTCAAACCCCACCTTAGACAATGAGAGTACAGCTTCATTTGGTCAGAAAGATCTATGAAAGACTTTAACTAATTATAGTCAATTATCATTGCTGGTTTTTATTTGTGCCATTACTGCTTTGAATTTCTGCTTCTTCTTCTGCATGAACAGCACTCAGCATCAGAACACCTCTCTTATCTTTCCATTTCAGTACTACTACACCTGTGGTACTTTCCTTTGCTTTGTGTTTCCCTTTTTTCAGTTTTACCTGTAAAACATCTTGAGGATTCAGTTCTCTTTTTGATCTTAGAGTACCAACTAAATATGTTGATTATTCAAGAAGCTGGTGTCCTAGATGAACACTTGTGTAAAAATTGTCTGTATGTAAGATTCTGCCCTCAAGGCTCATGACAACAAAAGTGGCAAGAGGAACACCAGGATTCGCATTCTTCCTACAGAAAACTTTCATATTCCAGATGTAGCCACCCTTAAGCTAAAGTTTGAACAATTTCATTCCGAATTTATAGCGCTTATTCTTTATATACTGAATGAAACTTAGTCTTCCTCGAAATGGCACAAGTGTTTAATCAATGCAAACTTCTTTCTCCTGCAAAACAACACTTTGAAATTTCTGCAGTAATTTACTAGTAAGAGGTTGAATTTTGAATAATCGGGAAAATGCCACATACATAAAAGAAGTTCAAAACGATTGCGTGACATAACATTTTTTACATTGTTGTGATAGAGTATATTTCTTAACCAATAATTTGGAATCCTTGGTTTTACATTTAGTGACATCCATAACAAAAATCCTAAACATTGTTGAATTTCAGTTTTGCTGACATCAGTCCACTTTTTCAATCATGAATTAATAGTTACTGAATGACTTCCTAAGACTTGTTTTGCGTGCAAATTAGTTTGTTGAGTCACACATTCTAAAATTTCATCAGTTACAAAATATTTGAAGAAATCGTATGGTGCCTTTGAGAGTTAGTGAAACAGAAGCGCTTATACCAGAAATGGAATGAATAAATTAAAGTTTTTCATATTTGTACCCATAACTGGGCCCCAGACAATCTAATTAGAATTAGTGCTATGTGTATCATCTTCATCTTCCGAACTTTCAGAAATCGCACTTACTTCAATTGAACCTGCAGTAGTTATGGCACTAACACGGTTACAGGTGCTTTGTTGCCTGGTTTTTACAGTTGTGAAGTCTGGTTCTTCGGCTGAATGTGGACATAAAGCTCTTCTTCCTACCTTCACTAATGTGATTCCATCAGAAGAACTCCCGGTTTCGCTTCCGGTCTCCTCTGGTAAAAATTTGTCTGTGCTATCAGCAAATAAAGACACAGAATCTTCATCACTTATGTCCATAACTTCATCTAAAAGCTGCTGTACATGCCTTTGTTCATCTTCATAACTTCTATGAGACATTTTATGCTGCCACAATATCACTTTGTTATGGAGCAAACAATACTAAATAAAGACTGTGGCAACAATGCAGGAAAGCAATAATGGACTGTACACAAATAATTCTGTGGAATGAAAAACTGATAGGAGTACAAACATAAAATTATTAGCGACATAGCAAATGACACACCTGGTACTTTTACTCTGGGGCCATGTGAATCATATGTAACCCACACAAAAAATTTAAAAAAAAGTACTAAAGTGCCATATTTTCACGTTATTTGCTCTTAACAAATTTACTTGGAGCAAACTAAAGGAAGATGTTGAAAAAAAGTAAATGGCTCCAAGGGGTCGGTAACCCAGCTATACCATGGCAATGGAAGTTTTGCATGAAATTTCATAACATTATAGTTCAATATAAATAAGTTACCAAGAGAATAATAAGCCAATAGTTAACTGTTGACTGATTCCCATGTAGAGAAACAAGGTAGACTGCTTGTACTTCGATTATCAACACAAAACTAAATTTAAATTTCAATGGGTCCACCTCAAATATCCAGCACAGTGAGTAATTTGCAAACATGTGAAATGAGCAAGGTAATAAGTACAACAGATTCTATAATTACATACTTTTATTGACTCAGTAAAATTCTTGTAACTACTTAACACACTGGAATAAATCAAAAGCAGAAACAAATTGTAAGTGACATACAATTGGATATCTGATAGTTCAAATTTTCAGTTGACCTTGGTAGTGTG
Source organism: Schistocerca piceifrons (assembly GCF_021461385.2). Lineage (NCBI taxonomy): Eukaryota > Metazoa > Arthropoda > Insecta > Orthoptera > Acrididae > Schistocerca > Schistocerca piceifrons. The sequence goes on along the minus strand of NC_060148.1, from coordinate 136,249,414 downwards.
ATAAGTTCAACATTAATGATAAAGTTAGTTGTTATGAATGATTTTATTCTGTTAAATCTGTACTAGATGATTGAAACATCTTCAGTGTTTACTACAGTGAAAGAAACTCTGACTATTTCTAAAGACAAAAGCGTGTGTCCTAGGTCGTCTAAAATTTAAATCTTTATCAAATGTTTTGAAGTAAGTTAAAACCCCAATTAAATGGTTACTGTTGTTTAAGGGTGCCAAATTAATTATTGGTACACTTTCCAAAAATGCAGTGAGACTAGTGTTGTTTCAGCAATGAATGGAATGATTCTTCACACTTAAGTCGTGTTCGAATTGGAAAGGATCCATCCAGCACTTTGTGGAATCAGTTTCAAATGAACACATCGTATAGATCAACGTTTCTGTTGCCCTTCCCCAGGAATATTATTTTGGCGGTGTTGTAAACTGCTTAAAGTAAAATCGCATAAGTAGCACCGACACGTAGACGAACGTTCGTAATTTTAGCAGGAGGCATTATTTCGCTGAGCTTCTGTGGGTTCACTGTGGAAATATGCCGCTTCAGAGGCCTGCAGTAGTTGCACTCGTTTCCTCAAACGTGACATCTAAAACATTCATTTCAAAACACTGCTGCAGCGAAGAAGTACAAGCGTTGTAAAATAATGTTAAAATGACAAAGCAAACGCTGTGAAAGTCACAAAGGAAACACGGAAAAACCGCAAATACTGCTACAACGCATAAGTACGCTGCTAAGACGGCGAAGGAAATGCGTTAAAAGATACAGATACTGCAAAGCCGTGGAACACTGCTCGGTACTGTAACGAGCAAACAAACGTAGTAAACGAAACATGCGATCACTACGGGAAGATCTCAAAGAATATGCATAGTCGCTGCAGAAGGGGTGAAAGGGCGGGACTTGTTCCAGTAATTGTTCCTTACTGTAGAGGGGAGTGAATGGCTGGGATCTGTTCCCGGTGAAATTCTGGCGCTAACGATTCCTCCCTCTGCCGGATTCGCTGCCCACATTCCGCGTCGCGCCCCCACATTCGAGATTCCCCTCGGCGACTGCACTGACCGTTTGCCCCGTCAGTCTAATAACGGGAAATGTGAAGCGTACATGACGCACCCTTTTGATATTTGTGCGTGAATGAAAGTGCTGTAAATGTTTTTGCCTAAACCACAAGATCAAATGTTTACACTGGGTTCCATTAGATAGACAGTTATGCAACATGTTAAGATATGTTGTTGTTCACAGAAAGAACTCCATGCAGAAGCTGTTAACCAGTACAAATTGTATAACACGGGACGTTCAAACAGTCTCTCCGCAGTGCCGTATGATTGTTACCCATGCGTGGCATATGACTGTTCGCCTGCCTGGGTTTATCAACGAAACAATAAACGCACAACGATACTGCAGTGATATTCTGTGCCTTTTCGTAGGAGAATTTATGTTAATTGAAATACTGAACGGTTATTTTGAACGAGATGCTACAACCGCGCATACAGCTCGCGTGTCAATGTCCCTGCTTACTGATGTTTTTGGTGAGCGGATAATTTCACAGGGACTTTGGCCTCCATGATCGCCTGACCTAACACCACCTGACTTTTTCTTCCGGGGTGCAGCGAAAGCAACTGTCCAAAATCCATCGATAAATTGAAAACCGCAATACCCACTTTCACTGTTTCTATTACACAAGAAATGTTACAGCTTGTGTTTGGAAATATAATTAGACGAACTGAATTGTGTATTCACCAACAGGGGGGACACATTCAGCATTTAATGTGAAAATTTGTAAGTAAAAATGTATATTCAATCATAATAACTTGTATTTCACTGAGTTTCATTTCGGTGTGTTCACTGCGGCATACGGCACGCGATGCTAACGATCGTATGGTACTGTAGAGAGACTTTTGGAACACCCCGCATCTATCAGTGACGCGAAAACAAATCCTGTGACAGTTCATAAATCTCTCAGGCAACGCTGTCAGCTGTCAGTGCCTCTGTATGAGTCAGCCTTGGATCCTTTTCTTAGGGCCGGCCGGAGTGCCCGAGCGGTTCTAGCCGCTACAGTCTGGAACCGCGTGACTGCTACGGTCGCAGTTTCGAATCCTGCCTCTGGCATGGATGTGTGTGATGTCCTTAGGTTAGTTTGGTTTAAGTAGTTCTAAGTTCTAGGGGACTGATGACCTCAGAAGTTAAGTCCCATAGTGCTCAAAGCCAAGCCTTTTCTTAGAATTTTCCACAAAACACTAAATGGTATTTCAATAGAAACAACAAAAGTATCCAAAAAAATATCCTCAAGATGTGTGCATGTTTCTAAAAGACGATTGTGACTCTAATCCAATACAACGTTTATTGTCGCTATCTGAATGGGTAACGTTGCAGCAGGAGACAGGGACAAAACGTTTCCACTGCCCACTGGGCCAACTACTGATGAGGCCCTGCGTTCCGCAACTTCAGTGTTCGGAAGTGACCCGGTGCACAGTCTTTGGCGCCAGAATAAACAAATCGCACGAATCACTGCAAAGTATTTTTCTATACTGTTTGGGATTGCTACATTTGGGTGATTTGAAACTGTCAAATAGGTTAACACACGTTTCAATGAAATAAGCTGTAACAGGAGGTGAGGGTGGCAAAGAATAAAATCTCATATGTACTTGAATACCGCAAGCAACAGAGTGACTTTAGGGTTCTCACTGCTAAACACATCTTCATTGGTGAGAATGGAGGGAGTGTGATGCATAGTTTTGTGAGGTTGAGAGCAAGTCTAGGTACAACTACAGAGTCTTTCTTTTAAAATTCTTCACTGTGGGTCCAACTACAGACCTTTGCTTTCCACTGGAAGTCATATTTCTTGAGATTATTCCTCAGTGACTTGAATAAGTGAGGAGCGTCATAGAAAACAAAATACTTTTTCTCCATTCACTTCAATAAATGGATTTTCTGAGTTAATCCCTCAGAGTTTTCTCATTTTTACATTATTTGTTCCTTGACCACAAACTACAGTTTTAGGTCATAGACCACTATCCTGAATTTGAACCAAAATGTTAATCAACAAATCTTTTATTATCACCTGTGACATGACTTCTCAGGTCAAATAATAAGCTATTATTTGCTTAATATTTAAGTATAGACGTTTGATCGTCACTACAATGTTACATAACTGGCGCTCAGTTAACTTTGAATCACAACAACTTTCTACAGTGGTATCCTCAAAACCTTGAAGTAAGTAATTTTGTCCATTCAAGGTCCACAGTGACTTCAGTGACATCAAATACTACTGGCACAATTTTTTCCTATGGTTACATTTTTTCAACTTTTAGTTTTAGCACTAAGCTATTAATACCTGGCGTACCCTCTGAATTTTTCAACAAGCTCCTCAGTGTCCTTGGAGTAGGTAAACAAAAATATTTTGTCTAAAACCTGTACGATTTTAGTGAACAGAAATGAAGAGCCAAAGCAAAGCTCCTGCCCTGTTCTGTATATCTTCTTTCCTTATGTTTCTCAGTTTTCATAATTTCCTGTAGGTTGATAAACTTGCCCGCCTGCTTTTAGCAGCGCTCACGAATCACTCCTTTCCGTCTCGATACTCTTTTCTGCTACATTCTCCACTTTCAAATTAATGGGAATCATGTTCCCCACTTTTTTTCCACTTTGGAAGTGATATTATCGTTCACTTCAGCCTGAACGTCAGCGACTGATTCTTGTAGGTCCACTTCCTCTTCTCGCTTTCTCTTCTTTAGGCTTGGTCTGAAATTAGTTTCCATTCTATAGGGAAAAACTGAAGGAACAGAGCCAGGCCTAATACCGAAACGAGGAGAAATATTGTTGTATGTAACAAATCATTGGTCAAGCATTAAATATAGCCATTTCATTGCTTTACAAACAATTCTTATCGTTGGCTTAGTAAATTCTTGTTCGTAAAGTTCTTCTCTACAAAATGATCAGAGCATACTACGTGATTTCTGTTTAAATGCTCTGGTCCTTCTTTTATAACTATTCCGCCAAGATCTGCCCTCCTGCTACGAATAAATCACTGTTTACATCTAGAAATAACAAAAGCCAAGTTAGCAATAATAACTTTCTCAAACGTAAAAAGCACAACTAACTCACTGAAAGACACTAACCACAAATTTACATTAATACTTACATTGCTTTAGTCCTCAGGAATCTGTAGAAAGACATTCGATCACTTTGTTGACAATAATCATTTCAAACATGTATGGCTCAAATAACACCTCTACCATCCATTTTCTGCTCATGAACAAACAGGAACTATCTTTCAGGTAAGCCCTCCTACGTTTGTTTACACACGCCAACCTGTTAGTATTCATTTCCAACCACGAGGGCATGCTGCAATCGCTGTCACACACTCAGCCGTTGTTTCCACTATTATCTTTATAGGCTGTTTACTTGCAAGTGACACGCTATTTAATGCGCCAACTCCATTCTCAACAATTTTTTTTTTGTACGTAACAGACCTGTGGTTGAAGATTTCAACGAAATTGTTTTGACGTAATGTGGATTGTTATCGTTTCGATTGTTGACACAATGTCTTTGAAGGACGCGGGACTGAATGTGTATTACTGCGTTAGTAGCTAGTACAAGGGAGAAGGTCTACTGACGGGATGCGTGGAGCAAAAGCTCGTCGTCGGGCTAAATTTTCACAGTTTCCAAGTGTTGCGCGATTACTGGACGCGTGTGGAAAGCTGAATCATGATATTCAGTATTGCTTCTACACACACTTTCGAACACGAACAGTTTCCTTGTCGCTATGGATAAATTCGTCGTATGTTTGCCGTCGTCCTTATCATAAGTGGATATTACTGACACCGACAATAGTGAGGCATGTTCAACCAAAAAAGTAAGGAACCCAAGAATATGTCTTCTTCGAGTTGCCGTAGTAAGTCAGCAAAAAATTTCAAAAAACCGTCAGGTAGGTCATGCCATGAAGGATGGAAAAACACATTTTCTTTGATTTATTACGGCAAAGAATGGACAAAATGTTCAGTAGTGTGCGCAAAAACGCTTTTGATTCCAGTGTAGTTTTTCGTCACCAGCTGCTACTTCTGCAGACAGTGTAATGCATTTGTTCGAAATGGATTTCCCCCGTGGAGACAGGCAATTGAACGTTTCAGAGTTCATGAAACACGCCTGTGACTGCTCTGGCAACTGCAGAACAAGGCACCAACGTGATATCCCTCAACTCAACATATAAATTACAAGATGTGAAAAATGCATGCAAGTCGATTTTGAAGGTAATATCGTCCCTGCAGTTTTCAGGTCAGTAAGGAATAGCAACTCGTGGTCACACCAATGAAGCATCAAATATTCATCAGTTGCTGCTGTTAGAGCAGGAGATGGTCCTGACTTGGAATCTCGGCTGCAGAGAACTTCAAATAATTGGGTCTCTCACCATATATTGAATGAAGTTGTTTCATTATTATCCAGCGATGTACAGCAAAACATTGGTAAGTCTAATAAGGAGGCACTATACTTTTCTCTTCTTGTAGATGAGCCTTACGACACATCAGTGAAGGAACAACTAACCAAATGTTTCAGATATGTCGATAAAAATCTTCAAATTAAAAAAAAAAAATTACAGGCTTCTATTGAGTAGCTTCAGCAAGCCCTAGGACATTGTTTGAAGTCGTCCAGGATGTCATAAGATGTTCATCCCTTGGCATAAAATAGAGTCGTTGTCAATTTTATGATGGCGCAAGCAATGCCAGTGGACGTTTAACTGGATTTCAAAGTAGGATTATTGAGTTGCTGCCGAGAGGTATATTTGTTCATTGTTCACAGCATATATGAATTTGGTAGTACCAGATGCGATGCTAGGTACTAGTCATGTGCAAAACTTTCTGATGATTCTTCGTGAATTAATGTTATTTGTAAGACATAAGCCGAAAAGACTAGTGGTGTTTCAGTCTCTGCAAGAAGACAAGGAAATTGGTGTTGCAGAAAATGTTCAAACTGACTTTCAAACCATTCTGTCATATGAGGTAGTGTGTCAGTGTACAATCAACTAAAATCGTTGATAATAATTATGACGATATCTCGCAATTATTGGAAGATGTGTCAGAAGGAAACAGTTAAGTCGATGGAATAGCTAGCAGATATTTTTCAGGCTTGTATCAATTCGGTTTTTTATTTCCATGAAAATGTTAATTTCAGCTTTTGGGAGGATTGAGGAAATTCATTCTTCCTTTCAGAAGAAACTGTTGTCATACTGGGAAATCAAAACATTGGTGGAAACTTTGTCTGCAAGTGTAGCTTCACAAAGGAATATATTTTCTGAGTTGTGGAATGAAACAATGTGAAAAGGGGTGGAATGTAACATTCATGAACAAGTTTTGCTCAGAAGAAGTGTAATATCTCTTTATATTCGATGAATTATTCTGATACAATTCTACCCTTGAATGACGTTTACTAATTTTCTATCTTCATACTCGCAGTATCCATCCGCAAAGTTGTTTCATACAATAGCTATGCCATGAGCCCATAATTATTCTTTGTAGTACTCTCTCTGGTGGTTGTTAGAAAAAAGGCTTCCGAGATTGTCTTCGTGCCGATTAGCCTGAGCATTGTTTGAAGAATTGCAATCTGAATATTGAGATTTATGCCAAAAGATTACTGATACGAAATTGTACGATAAAAGGGATATCTCTGGTGCGCTAAGTCGGCGGCTGGCGCGCTGCCAAGATGACGTCGCACCGCCTTATCGGCGGGGTCAAAGGTCTAGCGCTCAGAGAGCTGACGTAACATGCTGTTGCATACTCTATGTCGACAGATTCTAGATGTACATATACAGGTTCTCAGCTACGCTACAAATCAATTTATTTATGAAAATACAATGTACAATCCCCTACAAATTTAACATATTCGCAGGTACCTTTTTCTTTAATCCATACAAATACAGTTTCATTAACAGATATCTTACGTCTACTACGTGTATATAAAGTAAAGGGTGAGGGTGACATATATGTTGATTTGCCAAAGTCTTTATTTGCATTTTCCGTCACATGATACGTTCGATAGGCTATGACGTCCCGATCGACGAAACTCTCCAGTCCAGATACGTTAGGGACGCCTGTACCACCACGTACAATTGCAACTGTTAACCATCCGTTCCCATGGGTGAAGGAATCATTGATATCGATGCTGAAGTTCAGTCGGCAGCCACAAAAAACAGCGGGTCCATCCAATAGAGAGTGTGCAGCGACAGATTTAATGGTATTCTTTTTCTTGTCGGCAGAAGATGTAGTCATTTCGACGTCCTCAATTGTTTTATATATTGTATGTCTGGCACGACAAAAGGTGTGTAACAATTCACATTATTTGACATCTGAGAATTAGTGATATGCATCGATATATTGCGTAGTTGTTAATCAGAAGGGAACTTCCGAAAGACTGGATACGAACCTGCATTTAATAATCCAAGAACTCCATTACTTCTTCGGAAGGTTAAACTTCATCAAAGCCAAATATCCGCTTGATCTAAGGTTTCCCGACTGATTATACAACGTTCCCAAAGATACAAGGCATTTTATTTATACAGACTGCCCCAAAGCACGAGCCTGCAGAGAAAAAGTTAAATTTCTGAATCATTTTGAGTGACTGAGTTATGACTGTGTTTCCTATTATGAATAATTGATTGCTCGAAAGAGTTGAGAACTACATAACTACATAATTACATAGATAGGAGGTAAAACTACAGAAGGAAGATGCCAAAAGTGCTATGAAGAAGATAGTGATTCTCATACTTGTCAAACGCCAGAGAAAATGTACAGACGAATATTTTTTTAAATAATTGACGTGGATGTGGATTCGCTAAATCGTAGATTTGACTCAAATGTTTTGGAACTTATTATTTGAAGCTTTTGCCATCGCTCAAATTGGTGTTGATCGAATCGTACAGTGCTATGGATGAGGCTTTCGATGAAGATAAGCTAACGCTGCATAGGGGGCATGTTTCTAGATGTGTGCAGAATGAAGAAAGATGAAGTGGCCAACTTTCAGACATTAGGAATATCTTAAGTGGGGGAAACAGTGGTCCCATGCGTGAAATGCTCATAGAATTTGTGATGTTTGTTCAGATAATTTTAACTATATCTGTTACTTCTTGTACCTCTGAGCAGTCGTTCTCAGCACTTGGACGACTGTCAACTATGATACATAAAGATTGAATAATTGGGCAATTTTTGCATGTTGATAAAGAAATGACAAAAATATTGTTAGTACCAAAATTGGAAACAAATTCATATGTGCAAATGGCGTGAGAAGGAAAATGTTATATACTGAAAGTTAATATGTCATGATTATTATTTGGTATGTAAACGGAGTTGTTTTGTAGTTCTGTTCACAAATAAATCTTTGCATAGTTCTCTCTCCAATAAATTCAAACTATCTGATTTATAAGGATTTTTTTCATTTTGATTTGTATGAATGTGTTATATTCTTTTAGTAATGTGTTGATAATATTGTTGCCTCTTACAGCCACTGTGCATGCGAGTTGTTTAAAGTTAGCAATGCCTGATAAAGGTATAACTGGAATCTTGCCAGTGAAATAAAAATTGAAAGAAGACAAAAAATTTAACACAGGAAGAATCGATTAATGTCACAATGACATATTTCGAGAATATTCGTTACAGTAACGTATCCTTCTAAGCTAAACCCACTCCACCACAGCCCTTGCAGTCCCGGATCTGCCACAGAGAAGGTTGTGTGGGCAGACACGTGGTCAGTGGGTCCCTGTTGTGCCAGAGTTGGTCCCCAGTACTCATTTTAGTCTGAGTAGAACTCGGAAACGCATGGCCTGTGTAGGGCTGTAACATTAAGACCAGCAGTGCGGGCAAGCCTGGTACTTTGGCAGCCCTCAGAAAGTAAAACATTATTGTTATTTTACTAAGAATTAAAAATCAAAATAAATAATTAAAATATATACGGATATAAGCACAGAAATTTGTATATGATAAATAGTAAAGTCAAGCACATAGAAATGGTCAGATCAACACTGTTTCATAGAATCAGTAAACACTAAATTTTTGGTACAGGGTACATAAACAATCCTGTCTTTGCCGTCTCCCACACCACTTCGTGTGCACCATGTTCCTTGGACCTTGGCTCAGGTTAGATATAGATATATAATCATCCACTTTAGATTTTTAGTGTACCTGAGACTGTGTAATGCAAATTTGTCTGAACATTTAACTTTTGCCATATCTTTATTCGACAACACTGTCAATTATCCAGTAAGAAGTAATGGTGTAATAACGGCCAGTCTACTGAGTTTAGAACAACGGTTACAGAAATCTGCAGTGTGACAAGTCAGTGGTATTATGAAGCGAGAAGTTATGACAGTTGGATGTAAATGATGAAACTAAAAAGTTGTTTGCCTGACAAAATCCTTCAACTTGGAGGGAAGTGGTTGGAGGTGCGAGGCGGCACGTCTGGAGGCATGGGTTGTTTTCAGTTCGTGGTGTAAGAAGATCACAGTTGAGGCCGGTATGTATTCATAACTAACGAAAGGTCAAAACGTGTGAATAGAAGCTTGAGATTATTGTGAATATGAATGGAATCGAATAACATGGCTTTTCGGGGACTAAGGGAGGAAACAGGAAAATCAAACAGTGTAAGGTTTTTAGGAACCAGCAAATTTCTCACAAATTACAGTCCGGTATTGCGCGATTTAATAAGTAAACCAAAATCGGCCTATACACAAAAATACCTTAGCCCTTCAATTCAGAATATCGTATCCTGTGCTGTTGAAAAAAATTTATTAGTCATAATAATGGTGCCTCATAAATTTGTATTGTTACACATGCAACACAGCGCATTACAAAAAGAGATCAGTTAACTCAGATATTTAGATATGTTACAGCGGAAAGCCCTGTGACATGAAGATAAATGAAAGCTTTTTAAGGTTTCGTGAAATAAAAGATGAAGAACGTACATTAAGACGAGAAAAGGAAATGCTAATTGCAATAGATGAAAGGGGAATTTTTAACTAAATACTGCGGTCAGCCACATGCGAAGTGATCAGAACGAGAAGTCAGGAAAGACAAAAGACCCCAAAATATGTGCACTGTGAAGAGCCTAGTTTACGTCTAGCACGTTGTAACGATGCTACATGTGGAATTCAAGAAGTAAGGTCTTTTAAGACGCAGTAGAAACGTCGTATCATTCGTTAGTCATAGAATTAAAAGATGGAAACATTTGGTATCTTCTTAACCTTAAAAAAGCTTCGTCCAACACGTTCGTCTTCGAGAGACCAGATTGTGAAAGCCTTCCGTTATGCTTACGTCTATTAGGCTACTTAAGCCTCAGGAAATAATAATATTGACATCTAAGTGAAGGCAAGCCAACGGTCCTCCCGCAGTGGTAACACCGGTTCCCGTCAGATGACTGAAGTTGATCGCCGTCGGGCTGGGCTAGCACTTGGATGGGTGACCATCCAGTCTGCCGAGCGCTGTTGGCCAGCGGTGTACACTCAGCCCTTGTGAGGCGAACTGAGGAGTTACTTGACTGAGAAGTAGCGGCTCCGGTCTCATAAACTGACATACGGTCGGGAGAGCGAAGTGCTGACCTCACGCCCCTCCATAACCGTATGCAGTGACCCCTTTTAGGCTGAGGAGGACACGGCGGCCGGTCGGTAACTGTTGGGCCTTCCCGGCCCTGTTCGAGCAGAGTTTAGTGCTGTTTTAAGTAAAGTGAAGGAAGAGAACAAGCTGTTGATTCGGAAAACCAATTAAAGAAATGTAAATTAATATTTCAGGTAGCACTGCGATAAAAGATCTGCAATTTAGCATCTCAAATATTGCTGTAGGAGAATGGAGAGCTTGATAAAGCGTGTTCTCTTGTTCAGATGCAGCTGATAATTTATCTTGCTATCAGTAAAATTTTTTAAGAAGCAGTGTCATGCGCTTCATCTTCGACGAAGAAATGGGACATGGCAAATAAAAGAGCAAATTTCAGGGCATGCATAACGTTGACCGTTTCTTCAAAATTATTTTCACAAAATTTAGAACTTCTGCTTCCGACGAAGAGACTACAGTAGTAATTCTTCGAAATGAATGTGAGGAGGATTTATCCAGTAAATTTCCAGACCAAAAAAGCTCAGAAACAAGACGTAGCCTCATTCATCTGGGCAGTTGATTAACAGAACTGTCAGTAACAGAGAATTCAATCGTAGCTATAGCGTTCCAGAGTAGTGCATAAAATTTTGCCTGTTTTTAACTATTCCTCTTGCTGTTTCTTCAGCTGAATGATTATTTTTGAAACTCATAAAGAACAATCTGTTGAGTTGTATGACCCAAGAGAGAGGTAGTGAACTTAGCCTCCACAGTATTCAAAAGGATCTGTTCATGCCAGTGAAAGAGTCAATACTTTCCATCACAGAAAGTGTACCTCATGGTCCAGTTTCTCTAGAGGTCAATGTGATTACAGTGAGGTTTTATAAGTGCAAATCAATCAAACAATAGATATATCTATAGGTCTATGCTTGTTGATGGTGACTGTCAATCACTATAATGTGTTTAATTTTTAGAAACATTTATATATATTAATAACTTTTGTTTAATTCTTTGAATATAATAAACGAATGACCTCTTTGTTTATATCACGTGGGATTTTACAATACACTCCATTCAATTTCTATTTTCAACTGCTGTAATGAAAGTTACGTTAGTTAATGATAAGTTGTAAAGTTTATATTAGGGGGTCAGGAATTTTATTTTTGTAGGCATTCCCATATTGCATAGATAGCACCTCTGAGTCTGTAGGTTCGTCCAAATACATTTGAACCCGAGTTTGATCTCATTTCTGTTGGATTTAAGTCAGATGCGTTACCGATTGAGCTAGCGCAGTCTCAACATATTCTTATAGTACTGGTATATTTTGGTTTATCTCAACATAGATCTTTGACATGGGCCGTGTTCATAGAAGATTATAAAGGAAAGGGAATCATTTTAAAATCTATCAAGACTCCTCAGAAAACATATACTACATTCCACCATTGATATGCACCTACCGATATTTTGGAAAGTCGGCGCCCTTGCATACATATGATTATGATGATTCGTGTTCGCTTCATGTTTGTCATGGGCAGTGCTATACAGTTCGTTTGCTACTTCTGCGGCCAATTGTATGAAGCATTTAGCCTTGGGTTGAGGCAGTAAATAACCTCAGATCAAGTTTGACCTGAAAACAGGATCCTGCTTGACGCGAAAATCCGCAGACCAAACTCAGGTCCACTTGTGGAGAGATTCCTTGCCTTCTTTCGCATTTCGCCTCTCATTTTCATCAATTTTATTAACGTTTTATATCATATCGCGGTGGGAGCGGGCCGAATAAGATCATTGTGATGAAAGTATTTGTACTGATATCTCAGATTATTTTTCACTTGATTGCTATGCATGTTGGGAACTGTGTGTGCTCTCGCTTTTGGTTTTCTCTGCTACTTCCCTGGGTTGCTTGTGGCGAGGTGAGCACCGGAGGACGCGACACACTGCATGCAGTTACTTGGGGAAGTCTGCACTTCCGCAAACGTGGGGAGGGTCGTACATCACTGGGCTTCAGCGCCTGGTGGGGCAACAGGGTTGGGACACTTGTGAGGAGGGACACTTGTGCGGAGGGACAGTTGTGAGGAGGGACAGTTGTGAGGAGGGACAGTTGTGAGGAGGGACACTTGTGAGGAGGGACAGTTGTCAGGAGGGACAGTTGTGAGGAGGGACAGTTGTGAGGAGGGACAGTTGTGAGGAGGGACAGTTGTGAGGAGGGACAGTTGTGAGGAGGGACACTTGTGAGGAGGGACACTTGTGAGGAGACCCGGCCGAACAGGTAGCGGGCGGTCTACAGGGACACCAAACAGGTTGCCTGCCACAGTTCAGCACTGCTGTGGATATAGCGGAATATACCAACAATGAAGGTGTAAGTTATTGGCGGTGCTTAAACGTAAACAATAAGTGTAAAGAAAGACTAACTACCAGATACAACTTAGTTTCAGGTGAAGGCAGCCATACATGTATTCCGGACATCGCGGTTGATGAAGTGCGAAAACACGTGGCAAACGCCAAAAGGCGTGCAAAAGAAACGGAAACTTCAGTTTCATCTGTTTACGCGGAAGAAGTAGGGCCGCTGTTCAATCAAGGATACGACATCGTCACATCACCGCTGTCACACAGGAGTGCAAAACGATCGCTGCAACGCATCAGGCAACCATGACATCTACACAAGATCTGACCGATGCTGCAGGAATATTTCTGCAAGAACATCATTTGCAGATGACAACAGAATACCAAATGATAGGATATTGGTGTTCGCCAGCGAAAGGGGAAAATCCTGTTTAACAGACTGCAATTCGTTCTTTGTTGATGGAACGCTCAAAAGCTCCAGCAAGCAGTTTGGACAGTTATTTGTTGTTCATGCCGATATTCCTAGTTCTGAGGAGGAGACAACGACAGTTCCAACCGTGTACGCCTTGCTACCCAATAAAAAGCGGTAATCGTACGATCTCTTTTTCACAGCTGTTAAGAGCAGACGGCTGTCTGGCCGTGCGGTTGTAGGCGTTACAGTCTGGAGCCGAGCGATCGCTACGGTCGCAGTTTCGAATCCTGCCTCGGGCATGGATGTGTGTCATGTCCTTAGGTTAGTTAGGTTTAATTAGTTCTAAGTTCTAGCCCCTCCCCCCCCCACCATGAACCATAGACCTTGCAGTTGGTGGGGAGGCTTGCATGACTCAGCGACACAGATAGCTGTACCGTAGGTGCAACCACAACGGAGGGGTATCTGTTGAGAGGCAAGACAAACGTATCGTTCCTGAAGAGGGGCAGCAGCCGTTCCAGTAGTTGCAGGGGCAACAGTCTGGATGATTGACTGATCTGGCCTTGTAACATTCACCAAAACGGCCTTGGTGTGCTGGTACTGCGAATGGCTGAAAGCAAGGGGAAACTACGGCCGTAATTTTTCCCGAGGGCATGCAGCTTTACTGTATGGATAAATGATGATGGCGTCCTCTTGGGTAAAATATTCCGGAGGTAAAATAGTCCCCCATTCGGATCTCCGGGAGGGGACTACTCAGGAGGACGTCGTTATCAGGAGAAAGAAAACTGGCGTTCTACGGATCGGAGCGTGGAATGTCAGACCCTTAATCGGGCAGGTAGAATACAAAATTTAAAAAGGGAAACGGATAGGTTAAAGTTAGATACAGTGGGATTTAGCGATGTTCGGTGGCAGGAGGAACAAGACTTTTGGTCAGGTCAATACAGAGTTATAAATACAAAATCAAATAGGGGTAATGCAGGTGTAGGTTTAATAATGAGTAAAAAATAGGAGTTCGGGTAAGCTACTACAAACAACATAGTGAACACATTGTTGTGGCCAAGATAGACACGAAGCCCACGCCTACAACAGTAGTACAAGTTTATATGCCAACTAGCTCTGCAGATGACGAAGAAATTGATGAAATGTATGATGAGATAGAAGAAATTATTCAGGTAGTGAAGGGAGACGAAAATTTAATAGTCATGGGTGACTGGAATTCGAGAGTAGGAAAAGGGAGAGAAGGAAACATAGTAGGTGAATATGGATTGGGGCTGAGAAATGAAAGAGGAAGCCACCTGGTAGAATTTTATACAGAGCATAACTTAATCATAGCTAACACTTGGTTCAAGAATCATGAAAGAAGGTTATATGCATGGAAGAACCCTGGCGATACTAGAAGATATCAGAGATTTAGGAACCAGGTTTTAAATTGTAAGACATTTCCAGGGGCAGATGTGGACTCTGACCACAATCTATTGGTTATGAACTGTAGATTAAAACTGACGAAACTGCAAAAAGGTGGGAATTTGAGGAGATGGGACCTGGATAAACTGAAAGAACCAGAGGTTGTAGAGAGTTTCAGGAAGAGCATAAAGGAACAGTTGACCAGAATGGGGGAAAGAAATACAGCAGAAGAAGAATGGATAGCTTTGAGGGATGAAGTAGTGAAGGCAGCAGAGGATCAAGTAGGAAAAAGACGAGGGCTAGTAGAAATCCTTGGGTAACAGAAGAAATACTGAATTTAATTGATGAAAGGAGAAAATATAAAAATGCAGTAAATGAAGCAGGCAAAAAGGAATACAAACGTCTCAAAAATGAAATTGACAGGAAGTGCCAAATGGCTAAGCAGGCATGGCTAGAGGGCAAATGTAAGGATGTAGAGGCTTACCTCACTAGTGGTAAGATAGATACTGCCTACAGGAAAATTAAAGAGACCTTTGGAGAAAAGAGAACCACTTGTATGAATATCAAGGGCTCAGATGGAAACCCAGTTGTAAGCAAAGAAGGGAAAGCAGAAAGGTCGAAGGAGTATATAGAGGGACTATACAAGGGCGATGTTCTTGAGGACAATATTATGGAAATGGAAGAGGATGTAGATGAAGATGAAATGGGAGATATGATACTGCGTCAAGAGTTTGACAGAGCACTGAAAGACCTAAGTCGAAACAAGGCCCCAGGAGTAGACAACATTCCATTAGAACAGCCTTGGGAGAGCCAGGCCGAACAAAACTCTACCATCTAGTGAGCAAGATGTATGAGACGGGCGAAATACCCTCATACTTCAAGAAGAATATAATAATTCCAATCCCAAAGAAAGCAGGGGTTGACAGATATGAAAATTACCGAACTATCAGTTTAATAAGTCACAGCTGCAAAATACTAACGCGAAATCTGTACAGAGGAATGGAAAAACTAGTAGAAGCCGACCACGGGGAAGATCAGTTTGGATTCTGTAGAAATATGGGAACACGTGAGGCAATACTGACGCTACGACTTATCTTAGAAGCTAGATTAAGAAAAGGCAAACCTAACTTTCTAGCATTTGTAGACTTGGAGAAAGCTTTTGACAATGTTGACTGGAATACTCTCTTTCAAATTCTGAAGGTGGCAGGGGTAAAATACAGGGAGCGAAAGGCTATTTACAATTTGTACAGAAACCAGATGGCAGTTATAAGAGGCGAGGGACATGAAAGGGAAGCAGTGGTTGGGAAGGGGGTGAGACAGGGTTGTAGCCTCTCCCTGATGCTATTCAATCTGTATATTGAGCAAGCAGTAAAGGAAACAAAAGAAAAATTCGGAGTAGGTATTAAAATCCATGGAGAAGAAATAAAAACTTTAAGGTTCGCCAATGCCATTGTAATTCTGTCAGAGACAGCAAAGGACTTGGAAGAGCAGTTGAACGGAATGGACAGTGTCTTGAAGGGAGCATATAAGATGAACATCAACAAAAGCAAAACGAGGATAATGGAATGTAGTCGAATTAATTCGGGCGATGCTGAGGGAACTAGATTAGGAAATGAGACACTTAAAGTATTAAATGAGTTTTGCTATTTGGGGAGCAAAGTAACTGATGATGGTCAAAGTAGATAGGATATAAAATGTAGACTGGCAATGGCAAGGAAAGCGTTTCTGAAGAAGAGAAATTTGTTAACATCGAGTATAGATTTAAATGTCAGGAAGTATGGAGTGCTGCCATGTATGGAAGTGAAATATGCACGATAAATAGTTTGGACAAGAAGAGAATAGAAGCCTTTGAAATGTGGTGCTACAGAAGAATGCTGAAGATTAGATGGGTAGATCACTTAACTAATGAGGAAGTATAGAATAGGGTTGGGGAGAAGAGGAGTTTGTGGCACAACTTGACAAGAAGAAGGGATCGGTTGGTAGGATATGTTCTGAGGCATCAAGGGATCACCAATTTAGTATTAGAGGGCAGCGTGGAGGGTAAAAATCATAGAGGGAAACCAAGAGATGAATACACGAAACAGATTCAGAAGGATGTAGGCTGCAGTACGTATTGGGAGATGAAGAAGCTTGCACAGGATAGAGTAGCATGGAGAGCTGCATGAATCCAGTCTCAGGACTGAAGACCACAACAACAACAACAAGTTCTAGGCGACCGATGACCTCAGAAGTTAAGTCGCATAGTGCTCAGAAAAATGAAAGAAAAAAGTTTGTACTGAGAACCAAATTCTTTAGTTGGCTCCTCTTAATATATGGTGGAAGGTTGACACTCCTATCATACCAAATTTTGGGTGAGGGGTTAAAAGATGGAAAACATTTTCGGTTTCTATAGTTTCTGTAAAATGCATCGTCAAGTATGAGGTTGAGCAAAAATTATGCCCTAGGTAAGATTAATCAGAACAAAAAATCCAATGAAAAAGGTCTTACACATAACTGTGCTGCAACTAATGGTTGACATGATATCATGGGGACAAAATCAGTTCCGATTTCTAATCTAAGGCCACTCTTCCTTGCCCAAAAAAATTCTGAAATATTGTAACCTGGCTGCACTGGAGGAGTGTGAACGTCCCTCGGCAGCTGCCCGGGCCGGCACAAGCCGAGCGCTCAGTCACACACACCAAGCGGCAGTAGGTGGTGGCCGAGCAGGTAGTGGCGCAGCGTTTGCGACACACCCTGTGCCGGTCCCTCAGTATCCCTGATTTCTCACAAGTGTCGCCACATTCGAGTTTCCCACAAGTCTCTCTTCTCACTAGTGTCCACAACTCGCGACCACTAGATGATGCGACACAGAAGGGCGCGTGCCTCACCATTGGCACGCACCACCGAGAGAAGAGGGCGTGTCTCGCAGCTGGCGCGCATTAGCAGAAATGGGCGTGTCTCGCCAATTCCACACGTACCAGCTGGCAGCGACCACGAGATGATGCGACGCAGAAGGGCGCGCGTCTCACCACTGGCAAGCAGCAGCAGAAGAAGGGGGCGTTTCTCACCACTGATGCGTACCGTCAAAAGGGGGCGTGTCGCCAATACTACACGCACCGGCTGACAGCAACCACGAGACGATGCGGCGAAGAAGGGGCGTGTGTCGTCAGACGCATCCCTCCACAATATGCAGACGACAACTGCCACGATGGCTTGTCGATAGCGAGAGAGGGCCGACGAACAGCGATGTCCAGCGAATCTCCAACGTCGCCCCATCCCAGTGTATGGGCGCAGGAGATGGAACCGGGCGAGAGGCAACGTTGCGGGCTGCTGTACAGAGAAAAAACCTGGACGAGACAACGGACGCTACGCTCAACGCCGCCGCCAGCTCCCCTTTACAGTGTTGTGGTTCCCTAGTAGCCTATCCTCCAAGTCGCCTTTATAAGAGACGTCAACCCCAGCACCCACAGAAATGTGACAAAACTGCAGAATAATAGGGTGTCAACGAGTTCGTTTCTAAGTGTGTGCACTTGTGCATTATTTTGTATATGTCGTTATTTATATGTTGACGAGTGAAATAAGGGTCCCAGAGAAGATCTGAAGTGTTTGACGAGTTATTTTTTGTCAGTAACATTGATCTCTATGGATTCTGCATTTTAGCAGTTGAGTTAACCTGCCAACACTTCATTTAAGCCCGATTCGGGAAATGCCAATATAAGTTATGTGAAACAGATACTTCAGCTCCTCCAATCGAGGTCAAAGATGTGCAGCTTTCTTGGCTAATTCCACTAGTCAGTCACAGTGACAGTTTACGACGTTATCATTACTACATTACTGGTTTTAGAATGACCAATCTAAATTTCATTCATCACTTAATTGTTTTAGTATCATTACAATGATTTGTTGATTTTGCACTTTTCACTTCGAATTTAGGTGTATGTCAGCACCATTTGATTTTGCAAACGACATTTCTTTGGTTCATCTCCACGTAAATTCTTTCATTAATTATTTTAGCGTTATTGGATTTGTTTGTTGATCTTGCACTTTTCACTTAGATTTTTACATGTGCTTCGCAGCACCATCTGATTTTACAAATGAAATTTCTGTGGTTCATTTTAACTTAAATTTTAATCACGAGATGAATGATTTTGAATGGTCATCACTTGTTTACCTAAGTTATTCACTTACTATGTCGTTTAAATGCCATTGCCTTATGCCAAGTGGCCGCATATTTGATCCGCTCGTAGCGCGAATATTCGTTCATGCCAGAGAGCAGGACGTAGAAAATTTGTTTTTATCTTTTATATAGCACAAACTATTGTTTGCAATTGTTTCCAATTTCCTTTTTGCGTAAGCATAGAACATAACATTAGTAAAAGAAATGAACCAAAATTGTCCACCCATGAGAAGAACATTCCGGATCATTTCTATCCATCCACGCATGGGGTGATGGTACGGTAGTTTCCGCTCCATAAGCAGCAGGTTTCGCTGCTCGCTCGCAACGGTAAATACAAACAGAGGCGAGACCCGGCGCCAATTTTGTTACACGACGCGGCCGTCCGCGAGTGCAACAGAACCCATGTGGACAGGTGGAAAGAAATGTGTCAGGCTTCACAATACGTATTTATATGTGTCCTGTATTATGCATTTCTTGTACGTGAATGTGAATCTGCACATGAACTTTCCCAATCCTCCTCACACCTTTCCGTAAAGCGTGGCCAAATCTTAGTTGGGAAGTAGTTCTTTAGTATGTTAGTGCCAACCTTACTCCTGGTTAGGGGATAAGAGTGACAACACAGGCAGGTAAAAGTCAAAGACTTTCCAGTGTCACAAGATTTGGGGTGGAGAGGTTGGTCACGGCCAAGTGGTTCGACCACCCCCTCCACCGGGGCCCAGGAAGACCTCCGGGTGCCCGCCATATTCTAGGAGTGTTACAGAAGACGGGTAAGTGAGGAGACGTGCCCTCAGTGCGTCTGTCTCAATGTTCACGCATGGAAGAGAGGTATTTGAATATTTGTACTAATTCTTTTATTTCCAGCTTCGGATTGTGTAAGGAAATGCATGTTCTCGTTTAATTTGGCAAATTTGACCCCCTGTGTTGCATCTGGTCCCCAGTTTGCCCGTTATCCACCTCACATAGTGGATGTCCTATTTAAAATGTTGGGAGACTGGTGGTATACATTTGGCCAACGCAATTCCGTCTTGCCCGTAGAAATGTGCGTGCAGATTAGTATATAATATACCCGAGCTATAAGTTGTAAAATTGTAACATCTGTAAACTGAGACAATTGCTGCTATCGGTGTAAAGTCGAGCGATAATGCTTAAAATAAATACGTAATCAATTGTCATCAATCTTTAACATTCCTTAAAATTCACAAAGAAGTCAAGTCAAAGGAATTCATTTAAAGTAAAATATATAGAATGCAGGGACCCACACATCAGCGTGTGAGCCCTCCAGCCCCCTGCCTAGTATCGTACAGAAAGGACACGCTCTCTAGGTAGCGCTCTCAAGCTCCCCTCCCCAGTTATCCGTTGCGCAATTTTCATTCAGGGCTTGATGACTTCCACTTTCATCTGGCGTCCCTAGGCAAGGAGTCTTGACGGTAATCTTTCAGTATTCATTTGGCAACCTCTCACTTATACCTGTCTCATACATGTGGGAAGCATTTCGGGCTGAATGGAGGAAAGTAGATGGTTAATTTACAGTCTTTTGTACCAGTAATGCACGATATCTTCTCAGTGCAAAAAGGGCTGAAAAAGTTCATTGACCTAAAGGGTTGAAAATTAACTGCATTTTTCAGAATTAAAGATAGTCCTTATTTTTGTTGGGAACGTATTATTTTCCTTCACAACAGTATGTGCAAGGCAAACCACCTCTCAGTTGTTCAAAACCGCACAGCGCTTAACGTCATGCAGGTCCATAATGTGAGAAAAAAGTAGTCACCGTTAAGTGTACAGTACGTACTCCATATCTCTAGTAAATCAGGACTGACTGTTACTCTTCCCGCCAGGTATGCTTACAGACACAATCGAGCAACGCGTTGTCATTTGCTACCAGTAGAACTAGCAACGATGCAGCTACGTCTCCCGGATTCATGATCAGCAGTTGGGACTGACATAGAAACACGCACACCGTGCGCGCCGCACAGGGCACGGGCCCTACATAACGACATGCGTGGCGGGAGTCTTTCCGCAGGACGTCATGACCACAGCGAGTACGGCCCCTCTTGTCCTTGCGGAGGGACCAGCTGCCCACACACATCCGTCACACAGAACTATCCGTTCCTCTTATCCGTACTACATCTACATTTACGTCTGATAGTCCTCAAGCCACCGTACGGTGCGTGGCGGTGGGTACCGTGTACCACTACTTGTCATCTCCTTTCCTGTCCCACTCGCAAATAGAGTGAGAGAGAAACGACTGTCTGTGTGCCTCCACATGAGCCCTAATTTCTCGTGTCTTATTTTCGTGGTCCTTACGCGCAGTGTATCATGGCAGCAGTAGAATCGTTCGGCAGTCGTTCGGCGGTTCTCTAAATGATCTCAGTAGCTTTTCTCGAAAAAAACGTCGTCCTCGCGTTCCCGAAGCATCTCCGCAATACTTAGGCGTTGTTCGAACCTACCGGTAATAAAAGTAGCAGCCCGCCTCTGAATTGCTTCGATGTCTCCCTTCAGTCCGATGTGGCAAGCATCCCAAACAATCTTTCAGTGCTCATGAATTGGTCGGACCTTTACAGGTGAAATACTCTTTCCTTAAATTATCCCAATAAAGCAATATCAACCATTCGCCTTCCCTACCATAGTTCTCACATGGTCACACTATTTCATGTAGCGTCGCAACGTTACACTCAGATATTTAAAGGACTTGTCTGAGTCGAAAACGACTTCACTGTATCCAAACATTACATGACTCATCTTCCTACTCATCTGCATTAACTTACCATTTCCACATCTAGGGCTAGCTGCCATTTATCACATCATAAAAAATTTTTGGAATTTTGTGGTAAATTTCTATGGGGCTAAACTGCTGAGGTCGTCGGTCCCTAGACACACACACTACTTGAACAAACAAACTAACGCTAAGGACAACACAGTTTATATCCGTTTGACCTATGGCAGCGCCATCTAGAGGGCTAACCATGGCGCCATCTGGTTTCCCCGTTCAAGCTAGACGAGTTTCGTTCTTTGCAGTTTTTTCGTTTGATGCTTATTACATTAGCTATTTGACCCACTCACTACCAATGGACCACCCTGTATATAAAGAACAACAACGGTCCTATCACACTCCCGTGGGGCACTCCTGATGAACAGTCACCACATGTTTTTAGGACGACAGCAAGTTCCACTAAGAGACTTGTAGAAGATGTCCACAAGTGATGGCAAAAAAAAAAAAAAAAAAATCGCCAGACCTGACCTTCTTTAGAATTGAAGTGGGATCTGAGACAGACTGTAGGTAGCTGCGCTTATTGTAAAAGTTAATTTTGCTGATCACAATGAGTGATGGTGAACACTTTATGTAGATATTGCGAAGATGCTTCAAAAAATTCGGACGACCGCCCACCGAGATGAAGCCACCAGGGAGCGTCGCCGGCACGTGACGCACTAAGCGAAGTATGCAAACAGACTACTGACGAAGGGAAAGTCATTCTTGCGACGGTTAGGGCAGTAAATCAGAAAAGCTGGTGACGAAGCGACGAGTCTGGCAGGTGGTTGTGATCCGGTGGCTGCGAGCGCGTCCTGCCGTAGCGAGGGGGGGGGGGGGGGCGAGGGGGCGGCGACGGGGCGGCGAGGGGGCGGCGAGGGGGCGGTTCGCTGCCCGCCCGCTGCCCGCTCCGTGAAGGTCCGGCAGCGCAGCAGGTGCGGGCGCCCGGCTGAACAGCAGCCCCCGTAACACTGCCACCGCCGGTAATGACCGCGCCCGTGCAGCGAATATGGAGTAAAGCCGATACGTCCGTACTGAAATTCACACACGGACTGGTGTATGTAAGACTCTGAAGAATCTGAAACAGAGAAAATATAACTGTTGCCAGAAACAATTAAATATTACGCCGACACGGTAGGATCTGGTCATTAATCTTTACATAATAAGCGGATAAGGCCACACAGTGGCGTAGAATGCCGTACAGAGTGGTTACTGATTCGCAAACACATGCTATGCAACAGGCCCCTGTCGGTTTCAGAGATTTCTAGCTACCTCACCAGTGAAAATACACTTAATGTTTTGTGACTGACTGGTACACGATGCACGTGTTCTCTCAACACGCAGTCCGCCTCGGTAGCTCCCGGGCAGCGTGGCAGGGTGCCAACCGAACGGGCCCGGTTCGATTCCCGGGCGAGTTGGGGCTTTCCTCCTCTCTGGGACTGGATGTTGTGTTGTCCTCATTATCATTTCACGACCGACACGAAACTCGTCTAGATGACCTCAAAGAAGACCTGCACCCAGTGGCGAGTCCCAACACCACAGGATTAAGAAAAGGAAAATCAGCACACTGCAATAAAGACACAATACGACTTAAAAACTGGACGACACGGAAAGTGCGAGACCAATACTTACATACACTGACATTGTACATTTATATTCAGTGATAACGGAAGAAAAATAGACTGGAAAAGCGTGTGTCACTGCCAATAATAGTAGACGGAAATGTAAAAATGAGTACAGTGTCGAGAGAAAAATTATTTGCTAAAATACAATATTGGTAATAAATGAAAAGCACCAGTTTGCTTTTGTTCTGCAGTAACATTGGAGGAAAAGTTACAAGTCTAGATTGAAGTAGAAACATACAGTAAGTGACATCTTTCACAGTGTGGTGGTGATGCAATGAAAAAGTAGAAAATTGAAAAGTAAATAAATAAAAATAAAGTTGACAGGAAAAACTTTAACACAAAATGTGAATGGCACGCCTACATAACAGCTTCTATTAATAAACGAAACGAGTAAAATAAAATAAAATTAGTACCTGACAAGGCTTCTTCAGCAGGTATAAAACATGGAGAGTGATACACAAACCAATTAAAAGAAGAAACAATTATTAATGTAATTACAGAATACAATGTTGTTCGCATATATTGTACCTTCTTTGGTGACAATACTCAGTAAATGTCTGAAGATGACCTTGTAAGCCGAAAAACAATAAAAGTAATACTCTAGAACGAAAGAAAACTGGTGGTTTTCATTTATTATCATGTTTTTCTACCAA
Source organism: Schistocerca piceifrons (assembly GCF_021461385.2). NCBI lineage: Eukaryota > Metazoa > Arthropoda > Insecta > Orthoptera > Acrididae > Schistocerca > Schistocerca piceifrons. The sequence continues at coordinate 136,225,521 of NC_060148.1, read as the reverse complement.
GAACTACCAGTTAACATGATATAATATTGGTTATGGAAAGTTGTTGAGCAAATGAAGTTAATTCTGCCTGAAGGGTTTGAAATTTACGGGAAGCGCTATTAAAAAACGTCGAGAGCTTCAGCTACGTGAAAAAGTACTAACAATAGCGAACAAAAATAACTTAGGCACATTTGATGATTTCTTTTTTCAAAGATATTTCTGTAACGGCAGAATTGTACGGCCGTAGCGGACAGCGCCAGAGTCTCCGCGCTGTGCGCTTATCACGCGGAATGCTGACGGGAAATGCAATCTGAGTCGCGCGCCATGGCGTCTACACAGCCACCGACTACGAAGAGGAGTCTGAGACCGTCCAGTTGCGAACCTGTATCGCTCTCGACACAGTGATGACGGGTTACCAGACGCGCGTAATGCATTGTCGCACCGTCTTTATTAATCAATGGTAAAACTAAGTTTTTCGTGCTCCACATTCTGCACTACCCGGAACTACCGCCCACGCATCCCACCCTAACAGCAAATGGATGCAATAACATTTTACTCCGCAGTCCAAAAGACACCGTTAGAAAAGTGGTGCCAGGTGTGGGATTATTTGCGGAAAACCTGCAGTCCTGAAAATCGCAGCGATGTGTAAACTTATCGGAGCATCTTCACGACAACACAGCAAGCAGCAGGAGCCAAGGACATCGTCCGACAACAGGGGACATCCAGTGCTGGAATTCAGGTTAGTCTCCTCAAATTGGCTTAAAGCGAAAGGCAGTGATGGATTTTAAATTTTTCTGTATTGAGTGACCGGTATACTCTGCATTCAAAATGGTAGACGCAAACGCGAGTAACAGGGTCGATCTCCAAACCGTTATAGAAGAACTACGAAGAGATATTCAACAATTAAAAGCTGATAAAAGCGAGCGTAGCCTCCCGGTTGATTTGTTACATGACGGCACTTCTAATAAAGAATTTTTCACTGTTGCCATCTGTACCAGTGTTCAGTGGAAAACGTGAGGAAGATGTGAAAGTATTTTTTCGGAAACTCGAAGGCGCAGCTCTGTTGGGTTCGTGGACTGATTCAGATAAGCTAGCAGTTGCTAAATTGAGAATCCAAGGAGCCGCACAAGATTTCATTAGTGCTGAGCCGATTTGCGTGAAAATAGAAGTTTACAATCATTTTAAAACGGTAGTGGTTCAGAGGTTTTTAACGCAAAAATGCAATCAGATTCTACCGTGAGCAAATTCATAGTTTACGCATTCATCTATCGAGCAATTCGCTGATAGAATCCGAAACATAAATGCTCAGACTTACGAGCTTGTAGGTGACGAAAATGAGAACCGGATCCAACTTTTCGAAGCCGATCAGAAAGCACTTGACACATTCAGCCATGGGTTGTATGGGGAAGGAGTAAACAAAGCAGTCAGACTCGCACGCTGTAAAACATTTCAAAAAGCAGTAGAGGCAGCTGTTGGTTTTGTCGAAGCATTGAGACGCCCAAATGACATGCGAAAAGAAGAACGTCGCGTGTTCAACTCAAATGTGGAATGTTACCGATGCAATAGGCCCGGTCACAAGCGCAAGGACTGTAAGGAGAACAGGACCTGCTACAACTGTGGGATACAGGGTCACTTAGCGAGGAACTGTCGCAAGAAAAAGAAACCAAATGTGAGCAGCAGACAACTCGGCTGATCTTTAAAGGAGGGCGTGGACGTATATGCCACCACAGCGTCCACCCCTTGCCCGAGGCAGTGATTCCTATTAGTGCAGCTGAAAATCAATTCGATAATGACTTTGAGATAGGTGCTGTTTATCGCGGGAAAAATATTAAATTATTGATCGACACGGGAGCACAGACCTCATTGATGTGGTGTTCTATAGACACAAGGGACAAGCTGAGACCGCCAATGTTTAATGTGGGGACTGAACGGTGGGAAACTACGTAACTATGGAGAAGAATGAGATTTTCACTCTGCAGCGGAGTGTGCGCTGATATGAAATGGTAGAGCACTTGCCCGCGAAAGGCAAAGGTCCCGAGTTCGAGTCTCGGTCGGGCACACAGTTTTAATCTGCCAGGAAGTTTCAACTATGGAGAAGTTGACGTACAATTGTGCCTAGGCCGGGACAAATACACAGCAACGGTGTAAGGGGTTTGTAATAATGAAACGTGCTACGATGGTGTTCTTGGATTTGATATCTTATCCGCTAATGGGGCAGAGATATTTGTCGCAGAAGGAAGGATCAGACTAGGTCGTAACAATTACAACCTGAAAAATCATTCTTCATGTCGCACTCCAAGGAGCCGAAATTCTGACGTCGAGGGACCGATCACCCCGACCGACGCATCAGTTGGAACCCTCCGAGTCGTAGTGCAAATTACTCAGCCACAGCAAGTTCCTCAGGGAACAGGAAAGACAATCCATGTCGAAGTAAAGTCGCCACAGAATAGGAGCTCTGTTGTTGACCGAACCGTCGGAAAATTGTGAAATATTGAACACAATGCATTGTTATGTTGCCCGAAGTATAGGCGTAGTTACAAAGGTGAGGCCGAATGTGGCGAGAGTCCCAACAACAATAACGAATATGAGCAATACAGATGTCGTTTTGCCACGAGGAACGAAGGTTGCTGAAGTGTCGAGCATAAGTAAAGACGATGTACTGCTGATTCCAAACGAAGCAGCAGATGTAGCAGTCACGTAAACAGATTCTTGTAGTGATATTGATACATTGAAACAAGGAGCTGAAAATGAAATCGAATTAAAGAACAAAATTTGGAAGAAGATCGAACATTTGTCAGCTGATGATCAGAAGATTTTAGCACCTGTTTTGTTAGAGTATTCAGATCTTTTCAGAGAACGTTCAAATATACCTGTTACTCACTTAGTTCAGCATCGCATACACACTGGAAATGCAGCACCAATCACGCAGAAGCCTTACCGAATTCCATTCGGTCAAAAAGAATTGGTCGAAGGTATGGTCAAGGAACAACTAGAGGCCGGAATTAGTAAACCAAGAGATCCTGCCGATACACCATGGTCATCACCGGTGGTCCTAGTAAAGAAGAAATCTGTTTTGGGCGAACCACAGCTCCGATTTTGCGTTGATTATCGAGATTCTACCCGTTACCAAACTTGGTAGAAACCTGGACTATTTGGGCAGATGTCTCATATTCTCAGTCTGTGATCCAACTAGCGGATATCACCAATTAACAGTGCATCCAGATGATCAAGCAAAAACTTCATTTGTAACTGCAACAGGAGTGTGCAAATACCTCTGTATGCCCTTTTGACTACGCAACGCCTCAGATACTTTCCAACGCCTAATGGATTCTGTTTTACGTGGGCTCACCCCAACACAAGCTCTTGTATACTTTGACGATGTGATATTTTTTGGTGAATACACGAGGCAACACACTGAGAGACTTCAAGCAGTACTTGAGCGCATCAGAAGTGCGAACTTTTCTTTATCAATAGATAAATGTCACTTCGCACAAAGTGAAGTGAAGTACCTTGGACATGTTATAACCAGTGAAGGTGTCCGCCCTGATCCAAAATTAATCGAAGCTGTCAAAACTTTTCCTGAACCACAAACAGTCAAAGAACTACAATCATTTTTGTGTTTATCGAATCTCTAACGTCGCTTCATAGCCCGTTATGCAGATATCGCAAGGTCAATGACACAGTTACTTAAAAAAGGAGCCACATTCAATTGGGTAACAGAATGCAAAAATGCAATGGAAAAACTGAAAACTGCTCGAACCACAGCTTCCGTTTTGGCCTATCCAGATTTCAATAAGCCCTTCATCCTCTCCACACATGCTTCAAATTTTGCAGTGGGTGCTATTTTGTCCCAAAAATTTGGTGGACAAGAACGTCCAGTATCATTTGCTTCCCGGCAATTAAATAAGACGGAATGTAACTACACTACCACTGAAAAGGAACTTTGTGCTCTGGTCTATGGTATCATACGAAAAAGATGTTTCTTAACAGGAAGAGAATTCACTGTAATCACAGACCATGCCGCACTTAAATGGTTGTTGAGCTTTAAGGATTCCAGTTCGAGATTAACAAGATGGGCATTAGAACTGAGCGCTTACCAGTTCGCAGTTATCCATCGTCCTGGGAAACAACATGTGAATGCTGATGCGATGAGTCGTACGGTTCGTGTTTGTGTCACCATAAGCCGTGAGGAGGAATTAAAAGCAGCCCAAGAAGAAGATCCATAATGCGAAATATAGAAAAATGATCAATGGTTCGTTGAAATATATGGATTGCTGTACAAAGTTACTAACAAAGGGAATCGCCTAGTTATTCCAGGAAGCATGAGAGAGCAAGTCCTAACTGAACAACATGATTCCTTACTATCAGGACACTGCGGTAAAAAGGCAATGAATGTCAAAGTAGCTGAAAAGTACTGGTGGCCAAGTCGTAAGGCTGACGTATTTGAGTTTCTTTCACAATGTGATTCCTGCAACAGACGAATAATTCGGGAAGAACTAAGACTCCATTACAAGAACTGCCGGAGAGTAGTGAACCTTTTGAAGGAATTGGGTTAGACGTCGTCGGTCCCCTGCCGAAGACTAAGGATGGAAACAGGTACATATTGACGATATTAAATCATTTCTCCAGATATCTTATGATGGTACCAGTACGTGATCAAAGTGCTGAAACCATAGCTAACGTTTTTGTGAAGGAATGGATTCTAAAGTTTGGATCACCATTAAGCATTATCAGTGACCAAGGGACGAATTTCATGAGTGATTTACTTAAACAAACATGTAAGCTGAAGCAAATAGCGCAGTTGAGAACCACACCAGCACAACCTGAAGGCAATGGTCGCGTCGAGAGAGTAAACAGAACCGTCATTAAAATGCTTAGCCACTATGTAAGCAGCAAACACGATAATTGGGACGTCTGTCTTGCATATGTTGTAAATGCCTACCACACTAAAATGCTCTCATCAACGGGCCTCGGTCCCTATGAAATTGTGTATGGACGGAAGATGCGTTCACCCTTGGACTTTGCACGATCGACAGCTGGAATCAGCAATGAACACGTAAGGGAGTTAGCTCGCTAACTGAAGGACGCATGGAGGGGAGTGAAACAGCGGAATCATCAGTTCTTCCTTCAGCAAGCCAAGCAACATGACTGCCAAGCAGTCGCGCCGCAGTATCGAGTGGGAGACTTTGTCTGCCTGAGCAACGTAGTGCTAAAGAAGTCGCAGGTCAAAAAGTTTAAGAAGTTTTGGAAGGGACCGTACCCGGTATTGGAGGTGGTGTCACCTGTCACCCTAAAGTTCCAACTGCCTTTTCGTTCGGTTGTCGTCCAGGTCAACCGTCTACAGTCCTACCCGGGTAGATTCCCTGTAACAACGCAGGACGACGGCGAGGACCGACCGAGGGGCAGACCAGCTGCTCCAAAATCCAGGAGCCGAGCACCGCGAGTTCACAGTCCAGACTTCGAGCCCGAGGCGTCGCCGCCGCCAACCCAGCGATCCAGCCCAAGGCACACTAATAACCTCCGTAAGCGTGAGTAGTGCGAGTGAATGCCAGGTGTGTTGCGTTTAGCCGAGTGCATATGTGAATGTGCTGTGCAACATAAAATTGCAGGTACTGCGCGAGGTGCTCATGTGTAAATAACATCTGTTCCACAGGTCGCCGAAGACGCATATTTCTTCATATTCATTGTTTAATTCTAGTGTGTAGAACTTATTAACCATGTTTACTGTAATTCCATTCTTTGTTATGTTAGTGTGCTCCATTAATGCTGTAGACGTAGTATCACAGATTGCAGGTGTGTTGTTTGAACCACAATCAGACATGGTCGTCTCAACGCACAGTGCTACAATTGCGCTTAAATATAATTTGTCTGAGATTCACCAACAATTTGATTCTGTTAAAAAACAAATTGATTTGATCCGTTCAATTAAGAGTAATGATACAGTACTGGAAACTGGCACCTCTTGGTATAACAACTGGATTACTGCAAAAATGCAAGTAGAATCCACTTTCGATAGCTATGAGCAAGAGATTAACTGTTTCTTAAAACTCTTGCCACATAAAAGCTTCATTAAATTAAAACGTGCCTGGTTTTATTTTGGAGGTAGAGTTCTTCATACTGTATTTGATACCTTAACTAGCCAAGATCTATTGGACATAAAGGATATAATACCAGCTCTAGAGCAGCAGTCTAACACAAATTCAACTAACCTTTCTAATGAATTAATTATGTTAAGAAACATGCAAAAGACCGTTTCTAACCACACATTGTTTACTGAACAAATTGTGAAAGACTTCATTACACATTTTAACACAGTTCATGGTGAAATGAATGCAACCATCCGTGAATTATATGGAATTTTTCAAGCTGTGAGTGCACATTTAGATTTAAACACCCTACTGTTAAGAAATACTGACAGTTTATGAAACGCTAAATTTAATGCTCTCAATTTAAGAATAGCCTTAGAAAGTAGTTCAAATGAGTGCTTGAATAGTGTTTCATTGCATCCAGACGAATTTTTACAAATGTTGCTGTGATTTACCCTGTCAATTCCTACAATTTATATGCTTATTACAGATTAACTACCACATATTCTTTAACGATTGAAGATCAGTTAACTGTAATGGTTTCTATACCGATTGCCAGATCCATGCATAATTTTGAAACGTATAAAAATTATACTTACCCTGTGAAATGGAGCCAAGTAGGTATTCACACAATGTATCAGCTAAAGGATTATTTATTAATCAGTAAAGATAGAAGATACACTCCTGGAAATTGAAATAAGAACACCGTGAATTCATTGTCCCAGGAAGGGGAAACTTTATTGACACGTTCCTGGGGTCAGATACATCACATGATCACACTGACAGAACCACAGGCACATAGACACAGGCAACAGAGCATGCACAATGTCGGCACTAGTACAGTGTATATCCACCTTTCGCAGCAATGCAGGCTGCTATTCTCCCATGGAGACGATCGTAGAGATGCTGGATGTAGTCCTGTGGAACGGCTTGCCATGCCATTTCCACCTGGCGCCTCAGTTGGACCAGCGTTCGTGCTGGACGTGCAGACCGCGTGAGACGACGCTTCATCCAGTCCCAAACATGCTCAATGGGGGACAGATCCGGAGATCTTGCTGGCCAGGGTAGTTGACTTACACCTTCTAGAGCACGTTGGGTGGCACGGGATACATGCGGACGTGCATTGTCCTGTTGGAACAGCAAGTTCCCTTGCCGGTCTAGGAATGGTAGAACGATGGGTTCGATGACGGTTTGGATGTACCGTGCACTATTCAGTGTCCCCTCGACGATCACCAGTGGTGTACGGCCAGTGTAGGAGATCGCTCCCCACACCATGATGCCGGGTGTTGGCCCTGTGTGCCTCGGTCGTATGCAGTCCTGATTGTGGCGCTCACCTGCACGGCGCCAAACACGCATACGACCATCATTGGCACCAAGGCAGAAGCGACTCTCATCGCTGAAGACGACACGTCTCCATTCGTCCCTCCATTCACGCCTGTCGCGACACCACTGGAGGCGGGCTGCACGATGTTGGGGCGTGAGCGGAAGACGGCCTAACGATGTGCGGGACCATAGCCCAGCTTCATGGAGACGGTTGCGAATGGTCCTCGCCGATACCTTAGGAGCAACAGTGTCCCTAATTTGCTGGGAAGTGGCGGTGCGGTCCCCTACGGCACTGCGTAGGATCCTACGGTCTTGGCGTGCATCCGTGCGTCGCTGCGGTCCGGTCCCAGGTCGACGGGCACTTGCACCTTCCGCCGACCACTGGCGACAACATCGATGTACTGTGGAGACCTCACGCCCCACGTGTTGAGCAATTCGGCGGTACGTCCACCCGGCCTCCCGCATGCCCACTATACGCCCTCTCTCAAAGTCCGTCAACTGCACATACGGTTCACGTCCACGCTGTCGCGGCATGCTACCAGTGTTAAAGACTGCGATGGAGCTCCGTATGCCACGGCAAACTGGCTGACACTGACGGCGGCGGTGCACAAATACTGCGCAGCTAGCGCCATTCGATGGCCAACACCGCGGTTCCTGGTGTGTCCGCTGTGCCGTGCGTGTGATCATTGCTTGTACAGCCCTCTCGCAGTGTCCGGAGCAAGTATGGTGGGTCTGACACACCGGTGTCAATGTGTTCTTTTTTCCATTTCCAGGAGTGTATTTTGTATCCCTGAATGAACATAATGTTCATTAGTGTAAACGTAGTCATAAGCTAATTTGCCCGGAGACGGCAGTATTCTTAGATACTAGAGTGTACAGTTGTGAGAAAGATTTGTTTATCAATAATCCGCCTCGTGGCGATTGCCCTAGGATTTTAATGCATCTTCATCAACCATTCCGTAAAAGATGTTCTGAAGGTGGAACGTATTTGTTTAACTCGACTCTCGAAATCGCATTTACCTGTAAAATGTTTGACACACCTAAATTACATTTCACATTCAAATTAACTGGTAGTGGATTAATTCTGAATGTTATGCACTGTGATTTATCATGTGATCTGTTTGAAATGCCTTCTGTATTACCAGCCAACTTTCATGCAGATGTGAAATTCCCTTTAACAAGGATGTTACCTGTTTATTACAATGAATCATACTTACTGACCTATGCATATCATTCTCTATCCAGTTTACCCGAGAATGATAATTTAATTGCGGATATCCATGAAAGTGTAATAAATAATAATAACGAGTTCAATTTCTTAGAAGTAGTAACTAAAGTTAAGTCTATTGAATCTTCCAATAATGGTAATCCATATCTGATTGTCAGTGTTGTGTTCTTTGTGCTTTTATTGATGTCTCCTGTATGTACAGCCTGGGTAATGTATGAAACTGTTGCCCTGAAAACCCGCTCGTCAGTGCCCATAGTCACTGTGTCTTCAAACAGAGTAAATGCTGAAGTGCCTCCCAACGCCGTCATTGGCTAGACAAACGCATGGCGCCCAGGAGGTCGCCTCGAGCAACCTTCGGTAGCTGGTTTTCACGAGGGAGGGTGATGGTAACGGCAGAACTGTACGGCCGTAGCGGACAGCGGGAGAGCCGCCGCGCTGTGGTTATCACGCGGAATGCTGACGGGAAATGCAATCTGAGTCGCGCGCCATGGCGTGTGCACAGCCACCGACTACGAAGAGGATTCTTGAGACCGTCCAGTTGCGAACCTGTATCGCTCTCGACACAGTGATGGCGGGTTACCAGACGCCCGTAATGCATTGTCGCACCGTCTTTATTAATAAATGGTAAAACTAAGTTTTCCGTGCTCCACATTCTGCACTACCCGGAACTACCGCCCACGCATCCCACCCTAACAGCAAATGGATGCAATAACATTTTACTCGTCCGTCCAAAAGACCCCGTTAGACACCACTACATAGCAAATCGTCAGCATAAATCCATCTGTTTTGTACTGCAGGAAAACCATTTAACTGGTGCTCTCTTCCCTCGACATCTTATGACACACTCTACGAGAAACACTTGTGGTTCTGATCTCTTCTCCATTTCCTCATCATAAAAGCATCCTGAAATTTCAGTGCCACTGCTATCCTTTCAGATGTGGGTTCTGGGATTTGTATTCTGCACTTTGTAAACTGTGATACCTCACCTGACCAGTCTGGGATGTAAGACTTCTCCAATTTGGTCTTGTGTTTTCAGATACATACCAAATTACCTGTACTAATTTTCTATTTACGTTGATCTAGCCTTTTAATACTATAGTACACCATATCAATGAGTTTCATTATCATGAAAATGGATTAGTAAGAGAATTAAATTTTCACTCTGTAGTGGAGTGTGTGCTGACATGAAGCTTCCTGGCACATTAGAACTGTGTGTCAGACCGACACTCGAACTTGGGACCTTTGCCTTCTGTGATGCTTGGAAGGTAGCAGATGAGGTACTGGCAGAAGCAAAAGTGTGAGAACTGGTAGCGAGTCGTGCTTGGGTAGCTCAGCACTTTCCAGCAGAGCATTTTCCAGCAAAAGGCAAGCGTTCTGGGCTCGAGTCTTGGTTTGGTACATACTTTTCAATCTACCAGGGAGTTTCTTTGATTGATCTTATCTTTATTGTGTAATGTTTCCTTCGATTATACTGTGAAATTATTTCTGGAAGGATATCTGTCCATTTTTGCCAGCTGCGAAGATTAAAACGCATCCACATTTGAACTTTTATTGTTCTATTCAGCTTTCCATGATACTCGTCTTCAGATAGGTGAATGTTGGGTAGTGATGTATTCCATACCGCTGCATCATGGTCATGAAATACCTGTTGCAAAACACTGCAGTATCGTCGGTTTGGAGGTTACCAAGATATCGATTCATCCCCATCTGCAACAAACACTCATATACCTCCGCAACATTCTCCCCATTTTTGTTTGAACAGGAAAATTATGGATACTTATCAATAACCATTAAAATATATTGGAATCGATTACTCTCATGTGAATATTTCCACATATCTACAAGATAAGCCTGCTATAAGTCATCCAAACCTTTAATCATTACATGCCTATGATGATATGTTTTGCATGCTGGTTTTTGCAATTCTCAAACTACAATCTCCATACTCATTCAGTTACCTATCTCTCTAAGCTCTGAAATTAGTGAGACAACCTCATTTGAATAAGTGGTATTGTCCACAGCAACTGAAACCATGAGCAGTCGTGATCGATCTATTATCTCATTGGGTCCATCAAAGTATATATACTGAGGGGAATGATTGTTGACTCTTTCATGCCGAATGTCAACATCATCACCACTGCTATACCGACCATCTAATGATAACGGTTTTATAATGTCTCTGTATTTCGCACTGCATTGGTTTCCTGCTTTCCTGTGTACACCAGTCAAACGTAGTATTTGACATTACAGCTCCACATCTGGAGGTAAAAATTTTACTGTTTCTGATGGTTTTAGGAAAATGAGGTTCAGTATACTGGTGTTCTTCGAAATTCCCTATCCCATATCTGTATTGTTTTTTTTTTCATTTCAAGTTATAGGCTGCGCCCCCAACATGTATGGTTTTTCTCCACTGACATGGAATGTTTGGTCTATCCTAGCATTTCTGTGATGGTTAATGAAAGCTGCAGTACGATCATCGTTGCTGCTGTGTAAGTTCGCTGAGAGTGCATCGCGAGATTCAGTAACTAATTGAAACATTTCTCATGGTGTCAGCTTTCGCTTTAAATATCCTAACCTTAGCAACTTAAACTATTCAGTGATGACCTCATGTTTATTTGACATTTTGCTGTATGATAAGCAGGCTGCTTCACATGCTACACCTTATATATATTTCACTCAGCCTTTACAGTTAAGTCATGTAGTTTTTTTTTTCAATTCCATCAACCTTTACAGCTTAGTCATCTACTTTCTTTCTCAAAATGATGCAGGTGTACATCTCTAGTTCCTTAACCCTAGCATCTAATTCATCGATCAGTCTCAAAAGGGTATGGACATATGTCTCTAGTTCTTTAACTTAACGTCTGAGAGACTGAAATTCTCCATCATGTTCAGACCCATTCTCTGTCTATGCACACCTATTCTCTTGCACTGAGTGCCTGACATATGTGTGAACTTGTCCATGACATGATGTATACTAACATACTCATCGCTATTTTCATAGCTGTATATATAGAAACTCCTAAAAATTCCGTCTATACCTACCATCATTTAGTTTCCTTGATTTATCAATAGTAAGAAAGCTGTACTGTGTGTGACACCAGCAGCTCCTAACCAGCATCTGAGGTGATCATATTAAGAATGATGTCTTTCGCGTTGTTCAGGGACCACCATTAATCGTGGTGACTTCAGTGTAACTATTGTTCATGAATAAAAGTGTCATTTCTGTTCGTCTCATTCGTATTGCTTTCAGTTACTTTCTGTACCAAACTGTAGCAGTTTTCCCTCTGTGTGGTTCATCTATCCTCAAGCTACATTGCTCGACTGTGATGCATCATGCAAAAGTGAGTTTCGTCCATAAGTTTTGCACACCAGTATATATACAAAGTTTTGGAATAATTACAGTGAAGGTTGTTTGCTTCATCAAAAGCTGCACACTCGCCCTGTAGAATAATCCTCTCCAGATATGAGAGTTTTCTGTCATGGCTATCACTGGTTCTGTGTCTAGTGAAATTTGTGTGGAGTTTATTAGTGCTCAAACAACAATAATGCAGGACATTTGGGTTTGGTATGCTGTGCTGCTTCTCTTGTGTTAGATTCTGTTTCCTTCAGGGTAACTGTTTCTTCACAGTGTAACGATCCATGGTTGATAGTCTGTGATATAAATTAAATGTAATGATGCCAATTTCCCTATTTTTAAGACCAACGCCAGTTTTATTCATATTTAAGTGATTCTTGGTTTTTGCTGGGAAGCTGTGTTTATTAGCGTAATTTTCAGTTGTCACCTTTTATTTATCCTGTTTAAATATAATAAGAACATTTGGTATGTTATAAATTCAATAATATGTACATCTGAGATAGTTAGTCATCCTGCTTGCATAAAAATAAGTCAAATCATTTGTGTGAGTAGGAAATAATTGAAATGCGGCAAATTAACACAGCAGTCCTATTTTTGTTGTCAGTATTAAAAAACACAGTAAACATTTGCGATGTAAATACTTAATATGGTACATGGTGTAACAATAATGTATGGCAGAAATTGTAGGACACATTCCTCACATATAGATAAAGAAATTATGTTGTAGGAACATAGGTCAGGAAGCGCTTTGTTTCCATGTTACAACTCATTTTCTCCAACTAATTAATCACGAGAACCACATGTGAGTAGGACACACTAGCATACTGCACGCTAGTCTTTCTCGCAGGGCATGTTAAATATGTCCTCCATGGGCATTACAACATGCATCAACCCCCCATTTTACAGTATCTTAAATGCACTGCTGTATCCCTGGAGTATAGCGTAGCCTTCCATAGTACATGCATGGAGTCTTTGAACATATTGTACTGGGGTTCCATTCACAAGAGCTGAGCGCTTTCATTCAAAAGCCCCCACAAATAAAAGTCCAGTTGGTTTAGGTCCGGAGAGCATGGAAGCCATGTTACTTACTACCTAACCATCTCTCACCAAGTCTATTATGTTGAAGTAAAAGCCAGCGGACATTAACACTAAAATGAGGAAGTGCTCCATTGTGTATGGACTATACGTTTTGTCGCACAGCTAAAGGCACATCTGCTACCAGATCAGATAGAACATTCCCTAAAAAATTATGATAAATTTGTCTATTGAGCCTAAGTGGAAGAAAATGATGTCCTCCCAAACAGTCACCAACAATGCTGGCCCAATATTGACAAAAAATCTTTGTTGATGACTTGCTTCTACGGTTGCATGAGGAGTGACATTTGCCCATACATGCCAATTGTAAAAATTTAAAATCTGATCTAGTTGAAACGACGCCTCATCTGTGAACAGCACGGTTGACTAAAATTAGGGTTGATACTTTGTTGAATAAACCATTTTTAGAAGGATACCCTTTGCAGGAATATCAGCTGATGATAGTGTCTGCACACACTGTAAATGGTGTGGATTAAGCTGGTCTGCGTGTAACACTCGCCAGACAGTCATGTGGCCAACATTCAGTGGTGCAGCTATACGTCTTGTACTGACTCGTCGTTGTCAACTGCATGAAGAATTGACACCCACCAACTGTAGCAGTGTCCTCATCCTTCTCGGCCTCCCCCCCCCCCCATAGGGAGTATCAGGCTTAAATGTTCCATGTTCCCTAAGGTTACGACCCATTGTTTCAAACGTTTTCTGTTGGGGCACCTTCATCCTGAAAATCCCTCCCAGTACAAATGTTGAGTGCAAGCAGCATTCCATACATCAAATGCGGCATTTGGGTACACTGCCACTGCATGAACCAAGTCTGTGATTAACTGTAACCAGCAGACAGTATGTTTGTACTGATCTCTGGAACAACTGTTACCTGTAAATAAGCAATGATGTATGTAGCATGGCAACAGGGACATGTAAAACAAAACAGTGGTGATGCGAAATGTAACCGGATATCACCAAGAGCTCATGTTCCCCATGATTCTAATTATATGTTCTCCTGTATATTCCATGATTATGGAGTTGGAGAAAAAGAGTTATAATATGGAAACAAAGTTTCCAGACCCATGTTCATATAACATAATTTCTTCTTATATGTGTGGGATGTGTCCTGCACTTCGTGCCATACATTATTGTTACATCTGTACATCTCTGCTACAGAAACGCCTTTGGATCTGTGATAGTGAAATAATGACATGCTGGTAATTAGTTAGTTACCTGAATTAGTTAACCATAGTGTAACTGTTTTGTGAGTACATTAAAAGATGTGTGATATCTTCTCTGTAATTGTGGAAACTCATAAAATAAAAAAGTTGAAATAAATATAAAAGTGCACCACATAATTGACGTTTCAGTCTCGATCTACAACCTGGATCTGCCTATAGGAAAACTGATATGCTCTATTGGAGGCTATAGACTCTCTTGCCAGGAAGAAGATGAGTACCACAATTACATTACATTCTCTCATGGAAGATTAGTAATACAATTACTTTATGTTCTCTTACTGATACTATTAAACTGCTTTAAACCAGAACATAAAACCATAGACTGAAATGTTTTTCAGCAGTGAAACAGTGTCCAAAATGTGTAAAGAACGGCAGATGACAAATGCAGAATAATGAGGGACCTAGATCATACAAATTTCTAGAGAAATTGAGACTAGATCACACTGACGAAAGCAATAGCTGAATTGAACTGTAGCACGTGGAGATAAATACAGCCAACAATACTTCTTAAATAGTTCAGTGTTATCAAATACTTTATTTGTCGTTATTTTATCTATGATAAATAAAAGGAAACGCTAATGACGAAATCTGTGGTGGAAAGATACTCTCAGTAACAGTGGGATGGCGACAGATGTGCAAAATCGAGATAAAAACTCAAGATTTAGAAGGAATAATGAGAACGTTAATAGTTCAGTTGGAAAAGATGGAAGCAAGATTAATGCAAGATGCTGGCGAACAATTACATTCAAAAGTTTAAGAAAAGAACATTCAAATAGTTCAAAATTTAGATGCAAAACTTAAAGAAAGCAATGAAGGATGGAAGGAAGGAAGACTAGGGTTTCATGCCCATCGACGTTGAGGTCGTTAGTAATATAGCACACATTCTAAATTTTTCAAGGATGAGGAGGGAAATGCCCTTTCAAAGAAACCATCCAAGCATCTGCCTGTAGCGCTTTAGGGAAATCAAAGAAAACTTAAATCTTGGTGAATTTATACAGATCTGCACTGACTTTCTCTCAAACCTGTGTCCAGTGTGCTGAGAAATGCGCCACCTTGCTTACTAGAAATCAATGGAAAACTACAGTTGAAGTTAGCAGAAAACAGTGATAAATTGTGAGTGTATAGGAAGGAAATCAATCAAATAATCAGAAAAGTAGAAAGTTAAATTGAAATTTATTGTGCTAAAATGTTAAATTTGAATGAGTGTATAAAAAATCGGATTCAATAAAGCAAGATTTAGGAACACTAATAGCAATGGCAGTGACGACTGTTTTATTTTTGGAGGAGAAAATTCAGTTGAAGTAACCAATAGTACTTCTGTAGAACAAGACGAAATTTTGAGTTGTAGTATGACGCCTGAAACACAGTTTCATCAATTTCAACTTCTTGTCGAAAATAGCAAGATATTATGTTGAATTTGCCGAACTTTAATAAAGAAGATTTTCCCAAACAAATGTTAGAAACTTGCAGCGTTACATTTTTTAAAAATATCTGTACAATAAAAGACGAAAATATTTTTGTGTAGACTCACTCACATGTTAACAAAGTTTTGGCTCATTATAGCGCTTTCTGCAGTATTTACTGTGACAATAGTTTGAAAATGCTGAAAACTATGTCACAGAGAAATTTATGAGACTGTGACAATAGTTTGAAAATGCTGAAAACTATGTCACAGAGAAATTTATGAGAGACTATGTTACATATATGTGCAAGTTTACAAAGGGTACAGTCAAAAGAATGTTAAAGTTCATTTCTCTGCAACATGCTGCAAAGATTTTGAGTTGGAAGTGTTAAAACTAACTTTCACCATTAGACTCATAACAGAGATTTAAACAGAAGCTGTGGGGGCAAGTGATGCTATGTGTGAATATTAATGATTATGTTCCCACCAAGTCATGAAACTGTGACCATGACATGAGTGTGGTAAATGTATGGCCCCAGACAAAGCAGCATTACTTCAGAAGTTTTCACCCTTCCCTGCTACACCTTTTCTCTTATTCTTCCGTTGAGCTTTAAATGTAATCTTCTACTTCAGTCTGTCTTAGCTAGGAATTATCTTTACTGGAGATTAAGAATAGTTAAAATTATAATGCCATCTTAGAGGACAGGGAAAAAATCATTTACATGTTGTGTTTGCTTAAAGAGAAATAAACTCATATTTTTGGAAAGGGAATGTTCTTATTATATATGATTGAAAATGCTGCTGTATAAAGTAATAATTTTTATGTCTCTCTATATTTTGTTTTTTTCTGAAGTCAAGGATGTATAAGACGAAATGATTACCATATTTAAAAAAAGGTTGATGAAATATTAGATTCACGCTATTTTAAAGAAGTGCAAGTGGATTTGGAGAAATTTTGCATTTTCAGAATGAGTTTTTTTCTTGCGAATAACTTGCAGGTAGAGAGCACCTTCCATGTTTTTGAAAAACTATTTGAGTAAATAGATGAAAATGTGTACACTTATTAACCTTGGTTACGGAACCACTGTCCATTTATTTTGAAATTGGTTTTCTGTTGAACTATTTGCTGAAAGACTGGATTTCACACTTTTTGCTGTTTTAGCATAATATTGTGGGCGTAGTCTCCCATAAACCTGGACACTGAAGTAACATCTGACACATTAATGAGGAAACCTGATCATGGATCTCTTTGAGCTACAGTTTTGCAAATTGTGTTAACTCTGTTTCTTATCCCTGTAGCAATTGGAGATAAGTGTTAATTTATGAAAAGTACTTACTTTTCACAGGGTTCAAAGAAAAATTGTAAAATTATATGTTATATTGCTACTTATGTGAGCATCTTGAAGAAGAGTTGATATGGTTGTTTCGTGTAAGTGCTACGTCATCATGAATGTTGCATGTAAGCTATGATCAGAACAACTTTCTAACTTTGGTATTATTTTGAGGGTCTTAGAGTTTTGTGAAGTTATGTGGATATATTACATTGTATATGATTATATGGTGGTGTGATTTGAAATAATGATTTGTAATCGCCATTTTGATGAAGATGATGACAATGGTGGTGTTCATTGTGTCAACTTAGTGTACGTTTGTGCAGAGTATGAGTTGATTTTGTGCTATCACTTGAAATATTTTGTCTGTCAATGCTGAGACAATTTGGCAATGTGTTATTTGTAAGTCTGGTGGTGTTGCAGCAAATGAATCTGGTCTGTTAATAGATTTGGAATAATGGTATGTGACTGGGATTAGGATGTTACGATTGCTATATGCCTGAAGTGTAGAATAAATTAATGTTGTAGCAGACTACAGATAAGTTACATCTGACTACGGTTTTGCCAAAACTGCCTGACATATTAGAGATGAAAACAATGTAAAACTCAGTGTAAAACTAGAAAATGGATAAAATAAGATGGATGATGTTGCAATTGAAATAATATTAGGAATGTTTACTGTTGTAATTTAAATGAACAAGGCAAACCTTGTGAAACTTAGCTGTTGGATACAATAAGGTAGAAGCAAACTTCTGAGACTACTGTGGAACCAATTTAGGTATTCACCTATTTTCTAGTCGAGACAGTTTATTACCTAATTTTCGCTCTTTTTTCTTACCATAGAGCAACTCCTCAAGCAGCTGTATATAGCTTACTTTTCTGCAAAATGTTTCTCTTTCTGGCAGTCTGAAATGCCTCTTCCACATTTAACACATCTGTAGTAATCTAAAATGAATTATAATAGTAAATTATTTAATGTGTTCTTTGTTATTTGCAGTATTTTGTTGATGATCATCCTTACATCTTTTACTGAACTGTCCGTATGTGACACAATTTTATGAATTTGTATAGGGGAGACAGGGGACAAAAGTTATATTTTGAATATTGCATTTTTTATTAGGTCCCTGTAAATGTATGAAACAAAAGGGACTACTGTACATGTTCTGCGGGGCTTTCCTAACATGGCTGCATTTAGTTTCCCCAAATTACACACATTTTGCTTTGTGAAATTAATTTTAAAGCATCAATGTATGTGTTACTTTTGTCCCTGTTACTGGGGACATTAGTGACACTAGTAAGCTACAAAAGTAACATAATATGTAAAACTTCATTTTGTCAAATAAATTATTTATAGAGTAGCTTAAAGTAAATTGCCATTATGAAACAATAAGAAAACACCAATAAATGGCGGAAAATATGAAACTTTCCAACTTTCAAATTAACTGAAGCAAGTGTTAATAATACTGAATAGATCCAGGCATCATGATTAAATGTTCATGAGTCAGTTAAATAGAAGATTAATGCACATCTTAAGTTCTGTTCAGATTCGCAGTTCTGATACACATACATATCCTCCACTTTGGTACAAGCAGCATGAGACCAACACTTACATACCCAGTTAATTATCTGGAATGAGTCAGTCATGTGTAATTGTTCTACTACTGAATTAAGAGATAAGAAAAATTTTATCTGTGACCCTAAAAACTTATCTATCAATGCCATGAAAAAAATCATTGTTGTAAATTCACAAGTGCAACATATAAATGGTGTTTCCGTCTTGATATGGATCTGATTACTGAAAAATTATATCAAAAATTTGAACCCCTGGATATTATTACCAAGAAGACAGTAGTAATACTATTTTACTTTCTATCACCACTGCTATAAAATTACCTTAATTTTTGTAAAAATAACCGTTTTTGCATTTCGATTGCTATATAAAGGCGTTTTTTTCTTGAGTTCACTATTATCAATATAATAAACAGTGGTTAGAACATGCATAAACAAATGGTAGTAAACACTGTTTAATTGTCTGCAAATGCTGGTTCACTTGTTCTGCTCGCATTTGCGCCACTGTAAATACAGCTTCAGGTTAAGAGTTTGTTAATGTTCAGTTGCCACTGCACATGATGGCACTGCAGCCAGCTGCACATTGCCTTCTGATGCCACCGTGACGTAAATGGCACAGCTAACAATTGCCACACAGTTTTCCATGTGCTTTCGCCACCACCAGACCTATTGCATCAGAGACTGCTACCTGTGTCATAGCTGTTTGTATCTATGGGCACTGGAAACCTAAAAGAATAAACGTTACGCTGCTTGTGTTTAGCCTGTTAGGAACTGGGTATGCAGGAGAAATCCCCATCTAGTAGGTACCGTTGTTTGTTGCAGATGATGGTGAAGAGTAGCTTTGGAAGGAAAAATTGCTATATTGTATGTCACTTGTATTTCCTTTCTAGTGCTGTCTCCTGTGCATTCAAAAATATTGCTAGAGGGCTGCATTATTTGATGGTTGGTTGATTGATTTAGGAGATGAGACCAAACAATGAGGTCGTCAGTCCCATGTGATTAGGAAAGGATAGGGAAGAAAGCCAGCTGTGCTCTTTCGCAGGAACCATCCTGGCACTTGTCTGAGGTGATTTAGGGAAATCATGGAAAAATTAGTTCAGGATGGTCAGAGGCCAGTTTTAACTATTGTCCTCCCAGATCTGAGTCCAGTGTGCTAACATCTGATCCACCTAACTCAGTGCACTATTCGTCAGATTTATATTTTATCATGAGTGTTTACTATGGTATGTGAAGCTGCTGCTATTTAGCTAACAAGGGGGCCTTACAGACTATTCTGCCCTCTACAATTTTCTCTATACTTGTAAGATTGGACAACAGTTTCTAAAAGGAGTATGACACAATTCTAAAACAAACTCGAAATAAATACTTTTGAAGAGTAGAAGTTTTCCAAGGGCAGTAAAGTAAAAATGTAGAATAAATTAACAAAATAAGTGGTAATTGAATGCATAGTGTAAACGTCTGGTAACTGTAAAGTAGCTTGCTAGAACATGTAAAATATCAACTAAATTAAAAGCTGAGAGACATGCAAAATTCCTTATTATTTAAAATATTATATATAGCAACAATACTACTCAATCTGCAGAAACAGGGAAGTCTTTTATTTCCTACTTGACGATTTGCATTTTTACACCAGATTCTTTCTTATTGTGAATATTGACATTTTCAAGTATTTAGCAACAAAAATGAAAAATGTAATTTTTAAAGAAATCGTAAATCAGTATTCCTTACTTAACATTTCTACTTCTCGATAAACACTGAATTTAAATAAATAAGAGAGAAAGTGTTGCTGCTATCGACATTTGAATCAGAAACTTTGCAGTTAGCAAACTTCCACACTACACTCACAGTTAGCAATGGCTACTTTAATAAAATTCAAATGTTTTGCATTTAGAAATCTTCTATTCTTCAGAAGCAATTATTTCAAGTTTGAGTCATACTGCTTTAGGAAACTAATGTCTGATGACTGAGCTTCAGTCCTATAAATAAAAGAAAATGGAAGAGCACAGAGGAGTCAATAACGTCCCCTTGTGAGACTATACCTTGGTAGAGGCTTGTCTTTCAGGAATTGATAGCTTAGATTGATTAATGCTTCACATCAGTAGAATGGAAAATAGTTGCTGGCAATGCAATGGTTAAATAGTAACATCTACAAACTAGATGGAACATCAACATGATATCACATTGCTTGTCACAGTACTGAATGTCGAAAGTGAAGTTACGTCCTCCATAATTCAAAATATCTGAATACAGTGTCAGAATAAAGAACCTAGCAATGATCTCTACATCTACATCTACGTGATTACTCCGCTAATCACAATAAAGTGCCTGGCAGACGGTTCAATGAATCACCCGCAAGTTGTCTCTTTACCATTCCACTCTCGAATGGCTCACGGGAACAATGAGCACTTAAATTTTTCTGTGTGAGCCCTGATTTCTCTTATTTTATCGTGATGATTATTTCTCCCTATGTAGGTGGGTGCCAACAGAATGTTTTCGGAATCAGAGGAGAAAACTGGTTATCGAAATTTCATGAGAAGATCCCGTCGCAATGAAAAACGCCTTTGTTCTAATGATTGCCACTCCAGTTCACGTATCACGTCTGTGGCACTACCTCCCCTATTTCGCGATAATACAAAACGAGCCTCCCTTCTTTGTACTTTTTTGATGTCATCTGTCAGTCCCACCTGATGCAGATCCCACACTGCACAGCAATACTCCAGAATAGGTCGGATAAGTGTGGTGTAAGCAGTCTCTTTAGTAGAACTGTTGCCCCTCCTAAGTGTTTTGCCAATGAATCACAGTCTTTGGTTTGCTATAACCACAATATTACCTATGTGATCGTTTCAGTTAAGTTATTTCTAATTGTGATCCCTAAATATTTCGTTGAAGGTACAGCATTCAGATTTGTGTAACTTATCGCATAATCTAAATTTAGTGGATTTCCTTTAGTACCCATCTGAATAACTTCACACTTTTCTTTATTCACGGTCAATTGCCACTTTTCGCACCATACAGATATCTTATCTAAAGCATTTTGCAATTCTCTTTGGTAATCTGATGACTTTACAAGCTTGGAAATGACAGCATCATCTGCAAACAATCTTAGACAGCTACTAAGATTTGTCATGTTCTGAGAGGTAGTTAGATCGACACGTGTTATACTTAGGGGTCTTACGTCATTCGATCTTCTCGAAGAGTGGAAGGAGGTGCGGGCAGCTTTTGCAACTCCGACCTATAGAAGGAGTAAGCTATTGCTAAGGAGAAGGATACATAACTCGGTGAGGAATGGTTACTTATTCAGAGCAGAATCCATAAGATTCCTACAGCTTGACAACTGAAAAGCCCTACTGGCACTGCCTGGCAATAATTTTATCAGTTGAATCCCTTTATCTGGAATCCATCTCCCTGAATGCTACGGAGCTGAGGCTGCGAATCGTACTAAGTTCTCAAGTCTGCCGTAGAATGACACTGAGCTTGCATCGTTATACTCAGCAGATCTCGACTGACTGCAGGGTCCTACTGCTCCCCTATTTATACTGCTTTCGTGCGTCACAGAAAGCTTCTAGAACATACTACATCTTCTGCCGAGCGGCTGACCACGTTTTTGGTGTATTTCCATCATCATGTGATATGCGAAAGCTACTTGGATCCCTGTTTTGCGTCTGCCCACAGTGGTTATTTAGTCACGTAATGTTATTTGTCTCCTGGCGCCACTTCATTGGCGCAGGTCAAAGCCTAGATGCTTTTCCAGCTGAATAAGTCATAATACATTTAATTTATAATCGTCACTGATTGAGATTCGCAACACCTCCCTCCTCCAGGGGAAATTTTATAAACTCTGACCTCAGAAGTCATAAAATTTCTGAAACCTCTGTTTCACTGCCAGCGGAACATTTCTCTTTTGTTTATTAGCTTTATACATTCTAACAATATCTATTCATCAAAATACATGGCGTCCAGTAACACTGATTGGACACATAAAAATTCACTCACGCATAATTTTACAACATTTAAAATTGAATTCTCTTTTGCAGTCATCACTTCCCCTTATACATAATTCAGCTGTTACCATTTCTTTTTAAATACATATCAATTTAATTTTTATTTTTACACATTTTCCTTAATACTCTTTCAGTGGACACTTCCTTACATAATACCTACACAATACACTTTATTTCTACAATTTACAAGTTTATCTATCTTTTACCTGTGCATGTTCTTGGCGATTCCACAATGGGGGTAGTTGCTCTTGATGCTTTGGACATGTTTGGTGATTGATTTCTCTCTCTCTCTCCATGCTCTGTTAACTGGAATGATTGAATATCTTAAGGTGTGTAGTTCATCTTCTGCTTCATACTCAGGTTCAGAGGCCTGTGTGCGCTTATTCCTTACTATTTCCCTTTTTGGGCTCCTGCTTATAACATTGTTTGTTACATAAATTTTCGCACGTGTTCCACTTATTTCACACATGTGTCATCCACATTTTCGACAACATTTGCAATATATACACAAACAACAAATAGAAATAATTAAAACTATTGTTACAGATCACATGTACCCTATGTACCCTTGACCATCTTCGGAAGGTGGTCCGCTGTTGATATTCTATTTCGTTCTGCAGGTCGTCTATCTTGTCCTGCTACTTTTAATTCATTTAAATGATGTACTATATGCTCCAGTGGCAACATCACTGGTATTTCTGACCCCTTTTGTTTCTCATCTTCCAGTGTACAACAATCAATATCTATACTTACGGGTGGGACTATGTCTTTTACACAACTATTGGTAAGAACTATCCTCTCTGATTCTAACATTGTCTGAGCACCATATCCTCTGAATTCGCTCTTAAAAATTAATTTTCCTGTTCTTCTTATTATGAGATCGGAGGGTGGCAAGTCGTTACATAGTATAGTCAACCATTCCTCTTTTGAGACTACGAATAATCATTCGTTTCTCCATATCTGCGTCCAGATACTTTCGTTCAGTATGACATATTTCAGTTTCCAATCTTTTTGTATTGTCCTAACTGACTGAAGCATTCTGACTTCACACATCTCATGGTCATATGTCGAAATTAATACAAAATTATGTTTACATTTTTGGTGCTTCATGGTTATCGTTTCACACACAAGTTGGTCTCCTGCCATTTGTGCGTATTACCTCTTTCCATCATCAGTTATAAGAAACTCTTTCTCTGGGGTAACATATGTAAATAACCTCTTATTACTATCATAGACTGCAACTAAAGACCATATTTATATAAAGAGTACTCATTGCTATCCTCTAATGGTACATTTAATACATTACTTAATGTTCTGCTGGCCAAAAATACATCTAAGTCTATTACATATAATAGCTGATACCCATGGTCTTCAGTGAGTTCGATCGGAAACCTTTTATCTCTCAATTCATTCTTAAGTAGCCCCAAATACTTTACCACTTGAATAGGATTTATTAAGTGTGGCTCTAATAATTTTTTCATTGCATTTGCAACTGCCAATATGAAGAGATCACATTCTGTTTCTAACTCATTAAACATCGTCGTTAACTGAACTAACTGTTCCGTGATTGCTACTAAAATCAATGTTAGCGGTATTTTCCAATTCGTATTATTTTCGAACGGCTCTATATTTTTGCTCAACTTATGTATTCCATTTCCTATAATTTCCTCATTTTTAGTTACCGCGTTTATTGTCTGATCGAACCTCACTATCGATGTCCTTACAATCGCTATTTGTTCCTTTGATAGCCTTAACAATTCTCGCTGCTGTTCTTCCAGAACATCTATCTTTGCTTTAAAAAATTACAAGTCCCCCTCATCTAATGTACTGAATAACAGTGTACTTGCTTCCCCGAAAAAACACAAAATGCCGCGTTTTGCAAGTCCTTCCTCATGTCGTACTAACTGATTTATTAATTCCCTCACTTCCATTTTTTTCCCACTATGCCAGCTGATGGTTTGGTTCGAATTCTCACATTCTACGGTACTTAGTTTCGCCTTCTGTATTTTCCTTATGCAATTTGCCATTGCCTTGTGGATGCCTGATTTGTGCTTTCAGACTTATCGTGCCATGCCTGCAAATTAAAATAACTTACTATTCGCCACGTTGTGCTGTATAGGTGTACAGTTCCTTGATTATTATTATGTATAGGGTATTACAAAAAGGTACGGCCAAACTTTCAGGAAACATTCCTCACACACAAAGAAAGAAAATATGTTATGTGGAAATGTGTCCGGAAATGCTTACTTTCCATGTTAGAGCTCATTTTATTACTTCCCTTCAAATCACATTAATCATGGAATGGAAACACACAGCAACAGAACGTACCAGCGTGACTCTAAACACTTTGTTACAGGAAATGTTCAAAATGTCCTCCGTTAGCGAGGATACATGCATCCACCCTCCGTCGCATGGAATCCCTGATGCACTGATGCAGCCCTGGAGAATGGCGTATTGTATCACAGCCATCCACAATACGAGCACGAAGAGTCTCTACAATTGGTACCGGGGTTGCGTAGACAAGAGCTTTCAAATGCCCCCATAAATGAAAGTCAAGAGGGCTGAGGTCAGGAGAGCGTGGAGGCCAAGGAATTGGTCCGCCTCTACCAATCCATCGGTCACCGAACCTGTTGTTGAGAAGCGTACGAACACTTCGACTGAAATGTGCAGGAGCTCCATCGTGCATGAACCACATGCTGTGTCGTAAAGGCACATGTTCTAGCAGCACAGGTAGAGTATCCTGTTTGAAATCATGATAACGTGCTCCATTGAGCGTAGGTGGAAGAACGAAACTAAAATGAGCTCTTACATGGAAATTAAGCGTTTCCAGACACATGTTCACATAACATCTTTTCTTTATTTGTGTGTGAGGAATGTTTCCTGAAAGTTTGGCCGTACCTTTTTGTAACACCCTGTATACCAGGTGCTGACTAGAAACTCTGCACCTGCGCCTCCTTGTATTCTGTTACAATGGCCAATGTGAAGCTTCCGATTATTATTACTCTCCAATCTTTGCTGCCATCATCTGTAACTAAAAGAACTCTTTTAGTCTATTTGCATGCACCTTTACACACTTCTGTCCTTTTATGCTTATTACTACATTTGGCACCTTTACATCTGTAACAGTAAATGGTTCTCTCCACTGACTATCTAGTTTCCTCGAAAGCCCTTTTCTTACACTTTCGTCAAATAAAAGTACTCTATCATACCTTCTAAACACTTTCGGATTCTATGTCTTATCATATTGTTCTTTACTTTGTTCTTTAGGTTTCTGCGTGTTAGCCCAGGCCTCTTGATGTAATATCGGCCTCTTTTGCCTCATTTCTGTCGCATAATCATTGTAATTTTATATTATATTCTCTGGCTTCTTCTGTAATATTCCTAGAATATTGCACTTTCTCGCAAAAAAAAATCAAAAGGCTTATAACCTGTTGTACTGTGCGGCGTCGTGTTGAATACGAAAGTTGCAAATGGTATCTAATTATTCCAATCGGCCTGATCCTTTGCTATGAAATTTCTTAACATTTCCGTTAGCGTACGATGTGTGGGCACTAGGGCCCCATTCATATGTGCATGGAAGCTGGTTGTCTGTATTTTCTGAATCTTTAATAATTTGTAAACCTGCTACGTAGTCTCTCTTAAGAAACTACTTCCCATACCGTCTAGCAGTGATGTTGGTATTCCGAATTTCAAAATTACACTTTCTACTAGTTTTCTTGCAACTGTATCCGCGTCGTGCCATTCTATTGGTTCTACTATAACAAATTTAATCAGTGAATCTTGGAACATCTGGATGTATCTGTTTCCTGCATTTGATAGCGTCACAGGACCTACTACGTCAACGGCACAGTTCTCAAAAATAAACTCTGATGTTGGCGTTATCTCCAATGGCTGTTCTGTCAGCGTCTGTGTTATCTTACTCTTCTGGCAACTCTCGCAAGAACGTATAAATTTTTCGATATTTGCCTTTCCAGGACTACTGCGGTACTTTTTAATCGCTCATATGTCCTACCCTTTTCTTCATGTGCTCCTATCAGTGACTCGTGCATCTGCTTTAAAATATCCATTTTCTCTTCCTGACTCACCGCGGTGGTCTAGCGGTTCTAGGCGCTCAGTCCAGAACCGCGCGACTGCTACGGTCGCAGGTTTGAATCCTGCCTCGGGCATGAATGTGTGTGAGGTCCTTAGGTTAGTTAGGTTTAAGTAGTTCTAAGTTCTAGGGGACTGATGACCACAGATGTTAAGTCCCATAGTGCTCAGAACCATTTCTTCCTAACTCAACGTAATCTCTCAGTCCATTTTCTCTTCCTGACACAATGCAATCTCTGAGTCCATCGGTGGCGCCGCTTCTTGCTCTGCCTCTTCTATGCCTTTTTGTTCCTCTTCCGCCTCCCTGGTCGCAATTCTTGTTTCTTACAGTGCTTCTTCTTCCGTCTTCGGCACTGCCTCTGTTTTTCCTTTTCACATACTCCTAATCCGTGATAATGTGTCCACTACATTATTTTGTTTTCGCTCTTTGTAGCGGCCGGCCGAAGTGGCCGAGCGGTTCTAGGTGCTACAGTCTGGAACCGCGCGACCGCTACGGTTGCAGGTTCGAATCCTGCCTGGGGCATGGATGTGTGTGATGCCCTTAGGTTAGTTAGGTTTAAGTAGTTCTAAGTTCTAGGGGATTGATGACCTCAGAAGATAAGTCCCACAGTGCTCAGAGCCATTTGAACCATTTTTGAACTTCTTTGTACAGTATTTGGTAATTGTATTCTTCTAGCTTCTACCAGAACTTCATTAATCTCGATGATGGATCTGATATACTTCCTAATCACACAAGTGTCTTGTGATCGGTCACGATTTTAATCGTCCCACCAAATAAATATGGCCTAAAATATTTCACAGCCCATACCACAGCAAGTAATTCTCGTTCCACTGTACTGTAATTTTGTTCCACCTTATTTAATGTTCACAATATGAATGCTATGGGTAAATCCTTTCCCATTTGTCCCTGGCTTAGGTAAGCTCTGACCACATGATTGCTGGTTGTAGTGGTTAATAATAAAACATGGGAGAAGAGAGACCGTGAAAAAGGGAAAGAATGAAAGAAATGCGGATCGGACTTTGTATTACGGAAAAGCTATCGGACTTCGTTATTCGGAAAAGCTATTGTTGGGGTGGTCCTTGTGGCGTTTTTGAGCAAAAGTTAAACCAATTTTCACTACAAACGTTATCGAAAAGAAACAGAGAATAACAGAATGTAACTGACAGGGGGAAGTGGCGTAGTCGAGAGATCATCCTTTACCAGATTAACTTATCTTCTTTCAGGCGGCGTCCACGTCTTCAAAAATCTCCTTCATTTCAGCGTGAAAAAATCTGCTCCGAAATCTTGTAATAGTCCAGGGATCACTAATTTATACCAATTAAAATCATCTTGATACTGTATGCAATTTAATTCACTTTGCTACTTCCATCCACCGAATTTCTTAATAACTTCCACAATGTCTACACATTACAATCAGATCAAGATTAGCCATTAAGTTTTTACGTCAGCATCCGATCACGCCTACCTTGAGCTACCGCTATCAAGAGACAATTGCAACGGAATAAAAAACAAAAAAAAGAGTTAACAATTCTAGTATTTTCTCTGTGCCGTCGAGCGCTCATACCGCGGCGACGGGATATTTTTTATCTGAGGGAACGAGTGTAGCGCGGCGAAATTCAAAGCCCCGCTACATCGCCCCGTCGACTGTCACGCTAAAACATTTAGCGTGGCAGGATAGTAAACAATAGAATAGATATACCTAAATGTCTATTATACATATTTTCCCAGGAAGCGCCACGTGCATACTTAGAGGATTATCTTTGCCAATACTTGGTTTCTAAATCTATATACTAAATACACTTGTTACAGTTTTGATCCTTTTTAGACAATTAATATATATATGTTTACATAGTGTGTGTTTGAGCAAGCTGCTCACCAGCGCAGTTAATGTTGTGCGCTTCCAGCAATCGTTGGCTTCCCAATGCATCTCTGGCAGCACGTAGTCCTTGCGCATGCGCAATAGCATCACTGAATTTCGCGTGCGGCAATTTCAAAATCGCTGTGTTATAACAGTCTTCAACAGTATTCGCTCTCACATAGTGTTCATTACAAGTTGTTATTCCAGCATTAATGGCGTGTTAAGTTCGGTGACACCATAAGATTGAGCGTGTGCGTGATCTGAAGCAACATCCATGTCTTCTGTTACGACACAACACTCCAGGTCCTTGTGCGTTTTCATGACTATTGTTCCTGGGGCATATATGGTCAATGCAGTTTTTAGCCTCCACATCGCCTACGACAGGTGCTGAGTTTATTGTCTCCAAGCATCTGAAGGCCGGCCAGGAACAATGGCGTCGATGTTCGCAAAGGTAGGTGTTTCACCACATTGTTTACACTTGCTAACAAACGTTCATTTGCAGTGTGGAAATCGTCATTATCGTCGAAGTAAATTGCAGTTTATATCGATTTACAAACAGTTATTTGGTTTATGCACCATAAGTTTCACAAACAACACAAAATTCGTCGTTTCTAATGTTCACTGTTTAACACAGTTTGCAACACTTTTTGCCACATTTACATTTTAACAGTTCACTTTGTCCAAGCATGTTTACACCGTTAATTATGAAAGCTTACATTTCGTGGTCACGTTTCAAAATATGTTGACAATATGCAAAGTTTTAACACATATACAAATACATATAAATTTACAAGAATATACACGTGAAATATTTACACTAAAAAAAATTATACTAAGTCCCATTGGCTTTCTTTTATTGGGGTTTATAGTCATTTTGATTTTCTTTATTAAGGTTTTGACGTGCCATGGGATATAAAACTTAATGTTTAAAGCACGGGCTTTCCTTCATTTATTATTTCTCTTTTTTTTTATTCCATATCTTGGCTAGTGGTTTACCAGGCTTGTAATGACATACTCAGTTTTCTTCATGTCTTTTTATTCATACCTGAAAGTTTACTGTCACACAATATATCCTTACATTCCATAAACAAACAATACCCAGCTGCAGGAGGTGGTAGGATAATGGAGAAAGAAAGAAAGATAGAATGGAAGAAACTATTCACTACCTAAAAACTACCTAATCCTACAGCTAATACATTAAAAAAAAGAACATAATACATTATAACGTTTGCATCACCTTCAAGGGGTGTGTGAAAGGAGGTGCTTACAGTTTACCAAATCATGGGTAAATGTAAGTGTCCTTACGTCACGTCTGTGTAGTGTAACATCATGACAGATTCTCTGTTTGTGTTCTGACTGTTCATATGACTTACCAAATCATGGGTAAATGTAAGTGTCCTTACGTCACGTCTGTGTAGTGTAAGATCATGACAGATTCTCTGTTTGTGTTCTGACTGTTCATATGACTTAGTGTATTATACCTTAACAAATCCTTGCATGAGTGAATCGCATATCTGCTCAGTACTTCCTCAATATCTCCACTTCTTGTGGTTACCGTCTATACAAATGGAAAATGTATCTTAGAGATTGTGTCTCTCATAATGTGTATTATATGTTAACATATCAAACTTCCTCTCAAGAGTTCAACCATGAACTTTCTTCTACTTTAGTGAAGGTTAAACATCATGTATGTGGTATATATGTATCATTTCTATCTATAAATCATAAATAAAGAACATATTATTATAATTGACAGTAAAATGTCTCTTTCTTACTGTCCGTTGCTCGACGTCGGCTGCACGTATGGTCACTGCTCCTTTGCACTTACCTTGCATAGCCTGAAAAGTCAAATGTCTTCAACGTAGATGTAATTTAGTCATCTGTTCGCTTAAGTGGAGGTGTTGTACGAATCACAAAACGGCCTTAATAACTCTCCTATCTTTTGCTTCCTCAGGGTTTTCTGTCTTGTGTAAAAAAAATTTTTTCTATACAAATGTATTCACATGAGGGCTGTGTAAAAACTATATTTCAACTTAATTTCCTTAAAATATCATTCTCCTGTCTGAACACAAACTATAAATGTTTTCTTCCACACAGTGGCTTAACAAAACTTAACAAAAGGTTACCAAGTTACACTTCTGCCATAAATTAAAGCTAATGTGTTTCCAAGTTACATTCTTATTACACTTCTTTCCACAGCTGTAATCATCGTTATGTTCACTCTGCTTTTCTTGCATTCATTCCTTTTCAAGGGCACTGAAAACAGATTCACATTTAACGTCTTGTACTCACGTGTTCTAACTCATCACAAATGTTTTCTTTCAAACTGAAATTCTTATGTAATCTTAAAGATGTAGACTGTTTACTCACTTCTCTATGTAGCACAATATTACCAAACATTCTCACTCATTCCTTACTCACATATTCATCATAATATATATATCCTTATACATTAAACAGATTCCTCATCAAACATTAATATATCACATACGTGGGGCCATTTGGCACTTCCATTCTCATAAAACTCCAATAATATTTTCCTCAAATAATCTGTCTCCATCAACTACTTCACAGTAACTTATCTTCTTATATTAACTTAAATATTAACTCATTCATACTGATCATTCATTCTTACATCCTCATTCATTCTGCTACATACCTTTGTCATTACTGATCTCAATAGCTATTATCTCCTGTCATTAGGGTGCCTTGAAATAACTAACTAATTGTTGATTCACCTTATAATTTACAATTAACAACAAATATAACCTGCGTAGACCTCATTCCTATATCAATATCTTTTCTCATTCAGTAAGTGTACTCACCTGGGTTTACCTTCTCTTCATAATTATGTGTGCAAGTGTAACTGCAGTATATAATTTCCATAAATGAATGTTTGTGTTCTTAGGCTGTATAACTTAATGTTCGTGTATTCAATACAAATATTTACGATCTCGTTTTCACAGCAGCTTGCTCATGTTCAAATTAGTTGTCATTATATTATGTTGTTTTAGTGCACAAAGGATTTCAAATGTCTGTGGGGATGCAGCCCCCTCGGCTTGTGAGATAACGGGTATTCTAGGGAGTAACAACCTGGGTGAGGTATGCTTGCTATTCTGAAAGGACCTGAATATAATAGCTGTCATTTTGTCGTCGTACCTGAGGAGACAAACCGTCTCAGCCGTTGCGCTCTTACAACACCCCACGACCGTAGCACGAGCGCTTAGCTCGGTCGTCGACTGTTTTCCGTCGTCTGCTGTGTTTGGCCGGGTTCATTGACCAGCTCCACTATGTTTACATTCCGGCCGGTTGGCGCCCACGCGTCAGCTGATGGCGCGCCGCAATTGTTATTGCTACTTCGTGGCGGGGAGTGCATAACTGTACTGGGGAACGGCGGCGGATTCCGTGGAGGGTTATGATTTGTCATGCGTGAATGTTGTGTGTTCCACATATTCTGTCGGTGATTGTTGGGATTGTTATTGTTTTGGTGGTAATTATGTCTGTTATATGTCATGTTCCTGTCAAAGTAGCCCGGGTTGTACCGGTTCTTCTCACGTCTCCTATTGCTGTTGTTGTTGTACTGTCTGTGATTTTCATTTTGCATGTAGTTACCATTTTGATATGGGTGATAATTATTGTTGTTATTATTATTCCACGAATTTGTGCGGTTGTTCCTACCGTCATACGCGTTTCCATTTGAATATGTTTCGCGCGCAGGCGGATGGTTCCACCAACCACCGTCACTACGGTTCCATTGGGGTGGGTACTGATTTTGTTTACTAACATGCGTAAAATTTGAATGGCGTGAATCGCCTCTGTAAACTACGTCCATTTGATCTAAGAAGTTTAAGAAGGTCTTAACGTCATTCACCGGTACTCCTATTAATCTGTCTCGGTATGGAAAGGGTAAGTGGCTCTTTAAAGTGTCAATTATCGCTGGCAAGTCGGCTGGTTTGGACCAGTACAGTGTCTTGTCTAGGTACCTCTCAAAGTATTGTCTTAATGTCTCTTTTTTAGGGTCATAGGTCTCGGGGTTGCACACTTCTCTCCTTAGACTCTGTTGCTCATTCTCGGACCAGAATTCGTCCAAGAAGGCTTGTTCGAACTGTTCAAACGTAAGGCACCGCCGTTACATAGCGGCACCCCACTTAGCTGCTCGTCCTCTCATGAGATTGGTGACGTATCTGATTTTATCGACTTCTGACCAACTACGTGGAAAAACACCGTCAAATGATCTAATAAACACAATAGGGTGGACTTTGTGCTTGTCCTCACTGGAAAATGTCTGGAAATACCCATGTCTTACAAACGTGTCATCGGCCATGCCGGTTGGCATAACTGTATTGATGTGATTTAGGTCACTTGCTACTCTAGGTGTGGTAACGTAATATTGCTCGTTCGGTGGAAAAGAAAGCGGCACATTGTAATTTTGATTTGAAATAGGTGATCCCACAATAGGTGGTGTTCTGTCTGTGTCATTAGCCATGGTTTTAGCTGTTTTGTCGTTTCCTGACGATGCGTTTGCACCTATCGCCAAACACGGCACAACATTGTCTCATAATTTTGTCACTTCGTCTTGTATGTTTTTTGTCTCGTCTTTAACATGTGTCTTTGTTTTTGAAAGTATGTCCTGTGTAATTGTTTCAAGTTTTTTGTCCAGGTAGTCGTCACACAATTTACATTCATGTACAATTCTTTCGGCCATGTTGGTGTCGTTGTTTAGTGACGTGAGGTCCGCTCGATCTTCTAGTTTTTCTATCTTTTCTTTGAGGTGGGTTTGTTCAAGAACTACCATTGTGAGCTGTTGGGTAATATTTCCGACTTCTTCAGTCAGCTTTTCTTGGGTGGAGCTAGCTGAAGTGTGGGCCTGAGCTAACTCTTCCACACGGGTGTTCACTTCCTGCTGCACATTAACTATTTGAGTTAACTGATTCTCACATCGGGTGATACTGTTTTTTGTTTCATGTGTGAATGTAACCAAAGTTTCTTCCTGTTTACTGACTTGGTTGGACAAAGTTTCAAATCTCTGGCTGAGCTTTTGAGTGGTGTTATTTAATTCTGTCATCTGTTTTGTCGTTCGTTCAAAATTTTCGGTCATAGTACGGTTTAATACGTCAAATTTTTCGTCGCTTTTATCTAGCCTTTGTTTAAAGTCCTGACCAAGTGCGTCCAGTTTTGCTTCAATTTTTTGACTAACGTCTCGTTTCATGTCTGCAAATAACTCTAATAGTCGGTCCAGTTTGTCAGTTTCCTGTGTCCGATTTGTGTCACATTGCTGAATTTGTCTCATATTCGGTTCTGACATTGGTGTTAACAATGGCGCTGACGGTCTAGTCTCACGTCCATTCCACATTTCGTCATTTAAAGTCGACAACTGTGTATTATCACAAATGTTGCGAGTTTGAGGCAAAATCATTGCATTGATCTGTGAACTCGTCCATGGAGGGAAACGCGGACTTTCTTGTTGGTTGAAAGATGAATCTACTTCACTTAACTCATCTGCCGAAACTATCTCTACCTTACCACGTTCCATTGTAATAGGATGTATAATAGTAAGTCAAAAAGGGAATAATATAAGTCTGATTAATAAAGATTTGACTCAAATTTAGGTTGAAATATTTTCTCGTCAATGTAAATGATTGCTCTATTACAAACAATGGTTGAGAAAGATGCAGCAGGGCGGACAAAATTTTTCGTAACAAATGACTTTTTGGCGGTCAAATTCACGATCTTCATATGCTACAACAATACTATAATTACCACAAACTACAATAGAGATAGATAATTTTGGAAAAATCTAGAAGAAAACTACAGGATGTGTGGAAAGGGAAAAATGGATTCTGCAGTTGGCTATTGAATGCTTGAATGAAACGTAATTGTGTGACTCACCATTAAATTTTCTGTCCTGCAGCGGCTGGTCAAACACTTCTGCGTAAATCTTATTCGTCAAAATATGGATTTTCTTAATACATCTCCATCGGATAATCACCAAAAGTCCTCAAAATAAGTTTCGCATCAATATATGCCATGAAAAGAAAAACAGATTGAATTAGTTACTAAAATTCTTTACAATATTGTTGTATAATCATTTGCTTAGGTACAATAAAGTTGGTGTTTTCGTTACCCTTTAAACTTCAGGATTTTTGGTTATTCTCTGTTGGGAAAAAATACAAATTAAAGTTTCAAATTTGCTCAAAAACGACACATCCGAAAATTGCGTCCTGTCACGGTCGCCAGTTGTAGTGGTTAATAATAAAAAATGGGAGAAGAGAGACCGTGAAAAAGGGAAAGATTGAAGGAAATGCAGATTGGACTTTGTATTACGGAAAAGCTATCAGACTTCATTGTTCGGAAAAGCTATTGTTGGTGTGGTCCTTGTGGCGTTTTTGAGTAAAAGTTAAACCAATTTTCACTACAAAAGTTATTGAAAAGAAACAGAGAATAACAGAATGTAACTGACAGGGGGAAGTGGCGTAGACGAGACATCATCCTTTACCAGATTAACTTATCTTCTTTCGGGCGGCGTCCACGTCTTCAAAAATCTCCTTCATTTCAGCGTGAAAAAATCTGCTCCGAAATCTTGTAATAGTCCAGGGATCACTAATTTATACCAATTAAAATCATCTTGATACTGTATGCAATTTAATTCACTTTGCTACTTCCATCCACCGAATTTCTTAATAACTTCCACAATGTCTACACATTACAATCAGATCAAGATTAGCCATTAAGTTTTTACGTCAGCATCCGATCACGCCTACCTTAAGCTACCGCTATCAAGACACAATTGCAACGGAATAAAAAACAAAAAAAAGAGTTAACAATTTTAGTATTTTCTCTCTGCCATCGAGCGCTCATACCGCTGCGACGGGATATTTTTTATCTGAGGGAACGAGTGTAGCGCGGCGAAATTCAAAGCCCCGCTACATGTTGTTCTTGGTTACTATAAATTCTTTTTCAAAATCCGGGTATTGCAATATCGGTGGACTAATCAGTTTTTCCTTCAACTGCTGGAATGCCTCTTCTTGGCTCGATCCCCACTCATACGGAATTCACTTCTTCAATAAATCATGTAGCGGTTTGTCCATTTTGCTAAAATTTCTTATAAAGTACCTGTATTATCCAATGAGCCCCAGATATGATTCCAATTGCTTTGTTGTCTTGGGCGGTAGGTACTTTTTGATGGCTTCTATCTTTGCGGGATCTGGCTGTAGTCCTGACGCAGTTAGAACGTGGCCCAGAAAAGTTACCTCTTTTCTTAAAAACTCACATTTAACTACTTGTACTTTCAAGTTTCCTTGTCTTAGATGTTCGAATACTTCTTCCATGTGTACATTATGTTCCTCTAACGTTGCACCCAATACCACAATATCATCGAGGTAATTAAAAACGCTGCTGCCTTGTACTCCACAGAGTACCTTATTTATTAGTCTCTGGATCGTCGATGGCGCGGTGTTTAGTCCCATGGTCAGTTTTGTTGTACTAATAATGTCCTGTGGGAGTGCTAAAAACCGTTTTCTCTCGGCCCTTTTCGCCTATCAACACTTGATAATACCCTTTCGCTAAATCTAGCATTGAAAAATACTTCGTTTTTCCCAGGATGTCTAATACCTCATCTGTCCTGGGAATGGGATAAACCATATTTAATGGAATGTCGTTTAACTTCCTATAATCCGCTACTATTCGCCATTTTTGCCGACCACTGGCATCTAGTTTGTTTGGCAATATCAATATGGAGAAATTCCATGGGCTAGTACTATGGGATATTATGGCATCAGCTAACATCCCTTGTACTTCTTTTGTTGCGATTCTTGCTGCGCCTGGGGTATTCTATACGGCCTTTGATTTATTATCACTCCTTTTGCTTCTGGTATTAACGGTACACTATGTTTCACTACTGTAGTATGAGTCAATACATTTCCAAGTAAATGAAATACAACATTATATGTGGCATATATCCTCTCGAAAGCCTGTACTTCCTAACTATTCAAATGTTTTGTTCGCCTGCTTTCTCTTTACATGAAGAGCCTTGACATATTTACGCTCTTCATTCTGGTGGATACTGGTCTAATTTTATAACTACTTGGTGGCGAAAATTCTTCTGCTAACACGTCTGGCATGTCTATTGTACCTTTTCTTCACGAGTATTTAATATACTAGTAATACAAGTCCCTCCTTGGACTGTTACTATTGCCTCGGGGATAAACACGTCCCTGTTTCGGAATTATCACTTCTGTGCTGTTCACTTTCGATACTCATACGAATCTTTCCTCCCTGGAACCGATCGTAATTTTGCGCGATGCTAGCCCCTGCTGGCTATATTAATCATACTTAAAATCTTTAACTGGTTGTCCTGCTAGCTACATTTCACTGATTGCCCCTTACTGGCCTTAAGTAGCAGTTTCTCTCTTGTGAACCTATGTTCTTCTGGCTTCTCGGTGCTATTCATCATTTTAATTATCTGACCTTCAACTGATTTCCTCGGGTGAGCTATTTCCCTTCTCAGTTTTTCTATCTGCTTTTTGGCAGCTTCTAATTCACTCTCCACGAAATACACTTTAGCTTTTAAACAACGGTTTTCCTTCCTTATTTTATCGTTTTCTCTTCTTTCTTCTTCATATTTCTTAATTTCCGTATTTACACTCACTTTCAACGCATGGCACTCTCTCTTTATCTGTGAGATTCCCTCTATGTCCCTCCATATGTGTCTATCCGGTCCTCGTGGCCTTTGCCTTGCATGCCTTGCTTATCTGCTAACGGTGACGCTCCCGATCGTCCGTGTTTGGTAACTGCAGCGTAACTGGCCCGTTCTCTGTTTACTACTCGAGATGGCTTCGATAACAGTGCGTCTTCTGTGGCTTCCCTCAACTCTAACCATTAAGCTCAAAACTTAAAGCTTCTATGTACATAATCTAACACTACTCTGTGCTTTTCTGGTAAACCCCTTCTTAGTAACCCTTCGAATGGCAAATACATTTGTGCCCTTACAACTTGGAATTCGTGGTAATATCCTTTACCTCTTTTCGTCTGCAGCTGTATTATAACCTGTCCTTCAGTTCTAATTTCATCAGTAGCGATACTCCTTATTGTCACTGCCTTTCTGGTGTCTACTATTTTCTGCTTTAAAACCTCAGCTTTAATTATACTTACGTGTGCTCCGCTGTCCACTAACAGCCCTATCTTACTCTCTATTGTAAGTAATCATTTTTACTAATGCAGTCTGCTGTACGTACTATTCCTGTCACCACAACGTAATGGAACTGCTGCATTACGTTTGTGGTCCGTTTCCCGGCTTCTCTAGTTGATGTATGTTGGTCCTCCCTAGTTGATGTATGTTGGTCCAACGACTCTCACTACATTCACTAGCGTAGTGTCC
The DNA here is from genome assembly GCF_021461385.2 of Schistocerca piceifrons. Classification (NCBI taxonomy): domain Eukaryota; kingdom Metazoa; phylum Arthropoda; class Insecta; order Orthoptera; family Acrididae; genus Schistocerca; species Schistocerca piceifrons. The sequence goes on along the minus strand of NC_060148.1, from coordinate 136,187,605 downwards.
TGTGCGACGGCATGTGAAAGACGTAACAGGTTTTGCTCTATTACAAAGAGGGAATGGCCTACGAGGTTACACTTTACACACCTTATTGGCAGAGGACATTCTCCGTGAGCACCATTTCCTCACAGCTCGTCAACATCTATTTCCTTTATGGGTAGCTTAGTTCTCATGGGTTTGGATTGAGCCCCCTTGTTCTGGCTGAACTCATTTGTACTCTGCTTTTGCATTCTCTCGCTAAATGCCCTATTTTCCCGCAGTTATGGCACCCCTTCTTATTAATTTGCCTTGGATATCCTACCTGCCGATATTTTTCTTTTTCAGAGGGGATTGCACTCTCTTCCGTCGATGCTAAATCAATTGCTTCTGACAAAGTGCTTCTCTCTCCCTGTGCTCGCACATCACCTTTATCCTATCGCTAAATAGTCCCTGTATAAAAACAGCTCTCCCTAATTCTCCTATCAATGCGCAACTGCCTGGAATTTCGTCTGCCATCATTGCCTTCCTCATGGTTTCTCTGAAATGAAACTGCAGAGAATCTACTCGGGCTCCCCATTGCACCACACTTTCATCCCTCGTTTGCTGGCTATTAAAGATTTTGCACGTATAGAAATCTACTGTCATAATGTTTGCATAATTCTCTGTGAGAATCTCCCTCACTTCTGACCATGTTTCAGTGTAATCTCTAACGATAAGTTTACTGCGGGCAGAACCCATTATTTGACCTATAACATATTTAAGAAACCATCTTTTATACTTTGGTTCTACTAGTTCGTAATCACTATTGCAATTATCTATAAATTCAGAGTGTTGCTCCTATATCGTTAATATAGATCAGGAACAACATAGGGCCTATAACACACCCTTGGGGAACGCTGGATATTACTTCTGTTTTACTCGATGACTTTCCATCTATTACTATGAACTGTGACCTTTCTGACAGGAAATCACGAATCCAGTAGCACAAATAAGGCGATATTCCATAGGCATGCAGTTTGGTTAGAAGACACTTGTGAGAATTGGTGTCGCAAGCCTTCTGGAAATCTAAAAATATGGAATCAATCTGACATCCCCTGTCGATAGCACTCATTACTTCATGAGTATAAAGAGGCAGTTGTGTTTTGCAAGAACGATGGTATATATCTCTCAATTGTTGTTGAAACTATCTCTTTGAAATCATTCCACAACTTTCCTATGCTTACATGATCAGATCGGAAGGAGTGAAGACTGTCTCTTAAAACGGCGTTCAGAGCATTTTTATCCGATTTTTTAAATAGATATACTCGTACTTTGCTTTTCTTTTTGATGGTTGTACGTGTTACAGCATTCAGCCTAGCAGCAACTGTCTTGTGTTCACTAATCGCTGTATTCATCACGATACTCACTATTTGTCCAGGATTATTTGTTGCTAAGAGGTCAAGTATGCTTTTGCAAGCATTTACGCTTCGAGTAGGTTCATCAACTAATTGTTTAAAATAATTTTCTGTGAAAGCATTCAGTGCAATTTCGGATGACGCTTTATGCCTACCACCAGCTTTAAACGTATAATTTTTCCAGCATATCGAGGGTAGATTGAAGTTACCACCGACTATAACTGTATGAGTAGAGTACCTATTTGAAATGAGACTTAGTTTCCTTTGAGCTGTTCAGCAGCTATATCTTCTGAGTTGGGGTCTCGGTAAAATGATCCAATTAATAGTTTTGTCCGATTGTCAAGTATAACCTTTACCCATACTATTTCGCAGGAACTATCTACTTCAATTTCACTACAAGGTAAACTACTTCTGACAGCAATAAATATTCCCCAACAACTGTATTTAATCTATCGTTTCTGAACACTTTTAGATCGTTTGAAAAATTGCTTCTGAATTTATTTCTGGCTTTAGCTAGCTTTCTCTATCTATAACTATTTCAGCTTCAGTGCTTTCTATTAGGGCTTGGAGATCTGGTTCTTTACCGTTACAGCTACGACCATTTACACCTACAATACCGATCGTTTCTACAACCAACTTACTGTGTTTTACCCGTTCCCTTTCGACAGACGCCCTTTCTATGGTTCCCTGAGACCCTTTAACCTAAAAAAACCGCCCAGACGCTTCCACACAGGCCCCGCTACCCGTGTAGCCGCTTCCTTTATGTAGTGGACTTTTGACCCATTAAGCGGAAACTGGAAACCCAACACCCAATGGTGCAAGTCAAGGAATCTGCAGTCTACACCGTCACAGAACCGCCAGAGCCTCTGATTCAGGCCCTGCACTCGGCTCTGCACCAATGGACCACAGTTGGTTCTGTCAACGATGCTGCAAATGGTGAGCTGCACCTCAATCCCGCAAACAAGACTGGCAGTCTTTACCATTTCCACTAGCTGCCCGAAACCAGAGAGAATCTCCTCTGCTCCAAAGACACACACGTTATTGGTACCGATATTAGCCATGAACCGACATAAGCTTATTAATAGCCGAAGCTAAATTCATAAGGATGTTCTTTACAACGAACGCACGTTAAATTACTGGAAACTGAATCACTAGGAAAAGTGTGGCCTAAACATTTCTGAACATCGACACTAACATTTGCTAAAGAAATTATAGATGTAGAAACATGTCTAACAAAACTGGAATACTATGCAGAGTCTTTTCAACACACACACACACACACACACACTGTGTTGATTTTTTTCATCTGCGCTGTTACTGAAAAACCTACCACATATTGTGCATTCAGATATCTAGCCAGTCTTATGGAAGAACATTCAATAAAAAAACCAACTTGCCATAGAAAGTCTGCAATGTGCCAAGAAAGCAAAGTATAATATTAAAATAAGAAATAGGAAGACGCAGATGTACGAAATCCAGTACTGTAACATGAGTGAAGCATTGTGAATGTAGATTGACTTGTGGTATTAGATGACAACAGCATATTCATCGTCATCGTCGTCTCCTCCCCCCTTCACCCTGCATCAGTGCCAATACTTTCTTCCCAAAAAACCTTGACATTGCTATAGTGTTCCATGCCATTCACACTCTGTGTGAATGCCATCTTGAAATACAATGTGAAATGCTTTTGCTGTTCTATTCTCTCAGGTGTAAGTCGACATTTATCGCAGTGTGTCTAATGACCATGTAGTGTTTGAGTTATGTGGGACGTTTCTTCAATTTTTTCTCTTTCTGACATCACACTTGATTATTTGCAATTTATCATTCTACGTTTTTCAACCTCATTCGATATTACTGAGTTCCCCTGAGACACCCGCAGGACAGGACAGATAGTTTAACTTGTGGAAAGCGACCAAAATGAGTGGCTGTCAGTTGCACTCGAACATACTACTTTACTCATTTTACAAACACTACAAGAGTAAAGGAAACATTAAAAACAGAGCAAGCCAAACATTAATTTTTAGAACTTAATTCCCGGCTAAATGCGCCATTCAATCTCACTCCTCAAGGGCAAAATAACTTTAATATAAAACTGGCTGAAGGCTAACCACTTAAGATTCAAAAACAAGAATTCGAATTTTAAAAGGCAGAAGGCCTCATCTTAAAACATTTCTCTAAATTAGGTTGAAGGCCCAAACAATCTCATGCCTTAAGGGCCAAACAACTTTAATTTAAAATCGGCTAGAAGCCATACATAAACAAACAACAAGGACAAATAAGAAAAGACAGCACATCAAACGGCGCTCAGAAGTTTCCAAAGGTTTGCCTGTAACTCAAACACTAATGCTCGCTTACGTGAGACACAATGTGAACAGTTGGGACTGGCTGGTAGTTTAAGTAAAGACTCAACTTTTGTGCCCGCGATTGGTGAACCACAGACTATATCAATGGGAACAGTCCCTCACACTCTGAATGCATGTGGACTCCGCCAGCATGCCCGGCGAGATACGCACCACAGAGACTTCCTCGCTGCCCCACGGCAACCAACTAACTGCCAGCATTCCACAGCCGGAAAGTATAGGCACAAGGCCAAAGATACTACAAGGGTGCGAATATCGATACACGCTGCTGCTGCCACTTGCAGAGAGAGAGGATAACAGCATGATCATGTTAACTGCAGGAGACTAATCACAGAATAGCAACCAAGGTTTAATGTAAGGCATAAGGCGGACCCACCATGGCTCAATTACATTCAGGCTAAATGCATTTGACAGTAAGTGGGCAAATTCTAAAGTAGTATTGCGCACCTGATAAGCAGCAGCGTGACTGAGTTGAAAATATATAATTTATGCACCGTTTCTTGTCACTCTTACAGCGAGTATTGTGGAATGGGAGGAATGGGATGTGCACTGAAAGTTTTACATTGTTACATATTTTGACGATATTTTCAAGCTTTCTTACAAATTTATGTTGTCATAAGAGTTTTATGACGATGATGACACTGATGAGAATAATAAAAGTTTCTAAAATCTTGACGAATTTTGTTACAGACGTTGAGTATAATGAATTTAATGATCATGAGATAAAAGCATACCTTGCATGGGTATCTTACACAAGCCAGTGAAGCCTTACTTCAAATTATTTAATGAAAATTGCTTCATAAATTTTTGCTCGTATTTATGTGCAATTACACACTCACTCACACACACACACATGCACACGCTCAGGTATACACACACACACACACACACACACACACACACACACACACACACACACACACACAATCACTAGAAGGTTTTCTCTTCTGTGCTGGTCTTGAAAATCTAACTCATATTGTACTTCCAGATATCCAGCTAGCTGGAAGAAGCAGAAGATGTGCTTTGTTAGTGCTGCACATTTTTGTATATTTCGACTGATTAACACATGCTGCAGTGTTCTTCTTCAGCATGCGAGGGAAGAAGTTGGCACAGAAACAGCTAACTTAAAAACTCGTGCAGTTAGCACGTATATTTATATATAAAAGTCGATTCGGAATTTTCCTTTGTGTGAGACTGAAGAGCCGAGTTGAAATTCTAGATTCGCATACTTTACTGATCACGTCAGTTCCGCATAATGTTTTATTGATTGTATCAATATCCGTTTGTATTGTGGTCTATTGTGAAATTCGAATAATCGCGAGTGTCACAATCAAAGCATACTGTTATTGTTAATTGTAGGCTTTAACTCTATTTTGCTCTCATAAATTTTTTTAGAACTGTAGGCCTATCCTTTTGAAAACAATCCTTTTTCTAATTGCACTGTATAATTAATTGAGAAATATGTTACTTGTGAGAAATTTTAGTCGCTTACAAAACTATATTCTCCCAAGTGTTTTTGGATAACTTATTTCGTAGAAAATCAGTGTTTGTCATTCATAGTTACTGCCAAAGAGTAGATCACCCCAAACTTCACGGTGTATCGACGTAAATAAACGTGCATTTTTGAGAATTTTCAGAAGCTGCTTGTCCAGTGCATAATCTAACTTGTTGTCAATCAAAGTTTGTGATTTAGGTGCTGTAGCAGACATATAGTTTTCCATTAAAGAACGTACATATTACGTACATTTATCATAAATTAACTCCATTTTAAAGTTTCCTAGTAGCTATAACTGACCCTAAAAATTTTACTCTCTTGTCTTCATAGAAATATCGTTCTCTATGTTTGCTACCGTTCTTACGGGAATTTGTAGCTTTTTAGCTCAATGGACATAAAAGATAATCAGCAGGGTTAATTTGAAATTATTTGTTCACTGTCCTGCAATACATTGCGCCAGCCAAAATTCAGCCCCGCAGTGAATGCTATTCTCAGTCATGGGATGAGCTGGTTGACTTTTGTAGACAGCTGGAATTCGCCTTGCCAACTATCAAAGGACTGTCAAACGCTGCATATAAGTGTGATGAAGAGTTCCCGAGAGTCATATACCTGTGGTGCCAGTATCAATGGCGACTCAAGAACTGTCCTCTTCTATGGACCCTGTCTCCTCTGCAGAGAGTACAGAATCTCTCATTACTCGCGCACTTGACTGTGAGTGGCGTTTCAGTGGTAGTTCCAGGCATCCTCCACAGTGTCAACAGGGACCATGGAGCACTCAGGGTGTTGTACTGATACCCTAAATATCAATTTCGAGGTGCTGTCTTTCACTGAAATTGAAACTGAAACTAAGCCAGTGGGACTCACTTCACCTGTTTTCGAAAAACCTTTTTTATCCAGTGTCAGTAGGAGGTAAACGCAAAAAGGTAGAGGTGTTTGAACTGTTGGAAGTTCAATTGTACAGGGAATGGTGGTACCCCTTAGGGAAATGGCAGCAAGGGACAGGAAAGGGCATGAGGTGCACCCAGTGTGTATATCTGGAGGCCTCATTCAACATCTTCAAGAGGCTATTCCAACAGCCATTGAGGGAATGAGGTGAAAACAACTGCAGATTGTTGCACATGTTGGAATAAATGAAGCCTGCTGTCTGGGCTCTGAGGTCATACTGGGATCATTTCAGAAACTGATAGGACAGCTGAGAAGACCAGCCTTGTGCACAGAGTTTCAGCAGAGCTCACAATTTGCAGCATTATCTCCAGAACTGATTGTGGATCATTGGTTCTGCACTGAGTGGAAGCACTGAACCAGAGACTTCAAAAGTTCTGTGACAAGCTAGATTGCTACTTCCTGGAGTTATGCCATTGTGTGGAGAACTGTAGGGTGCCTCTAGATGGGTCAGGTGTGCACTACACATCAGAGGCTGCTATCCAGGTAGCTGACTGTATGTGGGAGCAAACAAAAGTTTTTTAGACTAGGCGACCTACTATGCAATCCTGGGAACAAGAGTTGCAGTAAATCCAGAAGTAGTATCTGTGTAAGATCGAAACAAATGCCTCTCACAGGTGAGAGTATTAAAATCCTAGTGGTTAACTGCTCAAGCATTCGCAACAAAGTGCCAGAATTCGAAGCACTACTTAAAAGCAATGAAGCCTCCATAATACAGAAAGCCATTTGAAACCTGAAATTGATAGCAATGAGGTTTTTGGGGAAAATTTAAGTGTACATCGTAAGGACAGGCTAACGGGAAATGTAAGCAATGTTTTTGTCACAGTACTAAAAAACTGAAATCCACTGAGATCGAAACTGAAGCTGGATGAGAGACTGATTGGGCAAGACTCAGTATCAGAAATTGAAGCTGGATGAGAGACTGACTGGGCAAGATTCAGTATCAGTGGTTGACATGTAAAGGTAATTGAACCCTCTACTGCCTACCAAACTCATCTGCTGATGTAACCGGAAACTTCAGAGAAAACCTCAGTTCACTTCTATGTATGTTACCCAGTCATAATGTAATCATTGATGGAGATTTCAGTCATTCAAGAATCAATTGGGAAATTATAGTTTTGTGGGCATGATAAGTCATCCTGTGAAACAGTACTAAACATCTTCTCTGGAAACTACCTAGAACAGATAGTTCAGAACCCCACTCATGATGGAAATATATTCTATCTAATGGGAACGAATAGACCTGACCTCTTTGAGGATGTCTACATCCAAACTGTTATCAGTGATCATGAGGAGATTGTGGCAAGAATGATTACCAAAGTACAAAGGACAACTAAAACAAGCAAAAAGATAAGTGTGTTCAGTAAACTAGATAAAAAATCGGTAGTGTCATATCTCCATGGAGAACTTGAAACTTCCAGCACAGGGCGGGAGCATGTACGGGAACTATACATCAAGTTAACGGAATGGTTCACCATATGGACAGATATGTACGCAGTACAACAGTTCGTAATGGGAGGGATCATCAATGGTATACAGTCACTGTAACGAAACTTCTAAAGAAACGGAAACTAGTGCATACCAGGTGTATAACAAGGAACAGCACTATAGATAAAGAGATGTTGAATGAAACACATTTCCTTATCAAGAGGACAATGTCCTCAGTGATTACCTTTGCAGAATATTGTCAAATGATCTTGTACAAAACCCAACAAGATTCTGGTTGTAAGTAAAGGCTGTTTATGGCACCAAAGTTAGTGTCCAGTCCCTAGCGAATGAAACAGGAACTCAAACTGAGGGCAGCAAAGCAAAAGCTGAAATGCTTAACTCCGTTTCCAAATGTTCCTTTTCTAAGTAAAGCTAGGAGAACTGCCCCAATTTAACCCTTGTGCAAGTGAAAGATGAGTGAAATAATTTTTAGTGTCAGTGGTGTAGAGAAAGAACTGATTTCGTTAAAATTCGTTAAAATTGCACAAAGCTCTAGGCCCCAATGCAATCCCTGTCCGATTCTACATTGAAATTTCGGATGAGTTCCCCAAGTATTGCTCACGTAGGGATCATGAGAACAGGATTAGAACAGTTACAGCATTCACACAGGTGTTCAAACAATCATTCTTCACACACTCCATATGTGAATGGAATGTGAAGAAACACTGATAACTGGTAGAATAGGTGGCACCCTTTGCCATGCACTTCACAGTGGTTTTCTGAAACTGATATAGATGTATATGTAGATGATGAATGATGTTTTTAGTTATTACAAAACGTTCCTGTGAAACAGCGGTAAATAACAACTAAAAGACATCGGGCATCGCTTCCAAAACACTTATTTCTTAGGTTGCAATTAAAAAAGAATTTAATGGGAGTAATCCATGCCCTTGTTGGGAGAAAGATTATTTTGTATTTTTTTCAGGTTATTACAATGGACATGGAAGAAATACATCAATGTCTGCATGATTACTCTGCAAGTCAAACTTAAGTGCCTGGCCGACGTTTATTCGAACCACCTTCAGACTATTTCTATAGCATTCTGCCCTCTAACAGTGCATAGTAAAATATTTCTATATGTTCTCTGATTTCTCTTATTTTTCCGATTACCATTTCCACCTTTGTACATTGGTGACAATAAAATATTTTCACATTCATAGGAGAATATCAGTGCTTGAAATTTCGTGAAATGATCTCGCTACAAAGAAAAGCGCCTTTATTTTAATGACTGTCATACCAACTCGCTTATCATATACATGACTGTCTCTCCACCATTTCGCGTACTACAAAACGAGCTGCCATTCTTTGGTGTTCCTCGCCGTCCTCCGTCATTCCTGCCGGATAAGGATCCCGTAGTGCACATCAACTCTCTAAAAGAGGTCGGATAATGTAGTGTAGGCAGTCTGTTTAGCAAAGTCTTCTGCCAATAAAATGCGGTCTTTAGTTTGCCTTTCCTTCAACATTATCTACATCATCATTGCAATTTAAGTTGTTCGTAATTTTAATTCTTAGGTATGTATTTGAACTGACAGCTTCTAGATTTGAGTAATTTATCATGTAACCAACATTTAATGGATTTCTTTTCGTACTCATGAGGAGGACCTCACACTTTTCGCCTCATGCAGATATTTTGTCTCAATCATTTTCCATTTGGTTTTGATCTTCTGATGACTTTACTCCACTATAAATAACAGCATGTGCAACGATTAAGAGGGCCGCCCAGATTATCCTTTAAATAATTTATGTAGATTAAGAACGATACAGGGCCTATAGTACTTCCTAGGGGAAAATCACTTTTGTTTGACTCGACCCTTGATTACTACATACTATCATCTTTCTGACAGAAAATCATGAATCCATTCTCACAGCTGAGGCAACATTCCATAGGCATGCAGTATGATTACAAGTGTCTTCTGAGAAATGGTATCAAAAATTTTCAGGATATCTAGAAATATGGAATCAATTTGAGATCTGTCGAAAGCATTTGCCTCGTCACTTGAATAAAGAGTTAATTATGTTTCAGTGAAAAACATAAATTTTTTCTGTTTAAATGTGTTTGTTCCTCCTCTACTGCTTTGCTCTGTGTATGTTGGTAAAAAATTTAATTTCGTCTAAGCTCAAAGTGTTTTATAACACCCGAAGCCTAATATGTTTACGCAAATGTCGGTATTATCTGTCAACTATTTTTGAATTCTCTGTAGTGTTGGAAATGTAGTTTGTCTTCTTTCTGGCTATCTGTAATAGTCTCCAGATTTGTTTTATTTCTCTCATCAGGTACTCTTTGGGAGTGAAAAGGACGTGTCAACTTTGCCTTGCAGTCTATTCCTTTTTGAAATCTGCCATTTATGTGGGAGCAGTCTCGAAGGATGACAATTCTTCGTCTACATGTACATCTACACCAATGCTCTACCATCCATCTTAGGCGTGTAGCAGTTCTCTGTAACAAGTTTGCTTGTCAGAGGAATATCGATGTTTTCCTGCAGGATATCACATTTTCCGTTTGTTGTTACTTTTATTTATGTGGTATGCAAGGTGGACTCAGTATACCTGAACAGTTATTCTATTTCAGAAATATGTACTAATGTCTCAGCACCAACTGCACCAGACACTCTGAGAATCTTTTGTGAATGCAGTACTCCATTCCTCTGAAATTAAGCTCATTATGTTCTATTCTGAGAGATTTTTTCCCATTCTTGTGTCAAAGTATCTCACACAACAAGTGAAAATAGAAAATAATCACATATTTTCAGCTTTATAGTTCAGTGAGGTTTTTTGAATGAACGACTGTTTCCCATCAGTGTTGCCAGTTGTGGCTCATGATCGTACGTTCTGTGTGTTCACAAATTTATCGACTCAGATATATAGTGACAGTATGAAATTAATAGTATCTTCTGTATAATCAACATAGTCACACAACTACAGCCTCTGCCAATAATAAAAACAGTAGTAATAATAATAATAATAACAATAACAATAATAACAATAATATGCAAAACTTGCCTGAAAAAAGAATTGTTTTTGGTTGATTTTGTTATTTTGTACATAATTAAATACAGTTTAAGGCAACAACGAAATAATGTGCAAGTTTGGGTTACTCTCCATTTCGCATTTTTGTGCAAATGGCAGTCTGCATGCTTTTTAATTTTTTCGGACAAATGTACAAGATTCCTATCACATGCATTAGCTAACGAATAAATTGGCAGACCGAAAGTCAGACATTGTTACATTACACCCACACAACTTACGTTTATTACACACTCCTTTGTTCGCTTGTAGTCACACTTATTTAATTTCATCACTTTCTCAGGCAATGAAGGTGATCTGGGAAGCCCTAATTACTTTGCAGCCAACATTTTCTACTAATTTTCTTTTCTGTGAGAACTTAAAACATATTCGCCAGAGTTCATGTTGACACTACACACGAAAGCAGATTCTAGCACACTAAACAACCAACTCCTAACACAAACTACCGTTTATGGAAATGATTATATTCATGTAGTATTGTCTATCGCCCGCATCTCGTGGTCGTGCGGTAGCGTTCTCGCTTCCCACGCCCGGGTTCCCGGGTTCGATTCCCGGCGGGGTCAGGGATTTTCTCTGCCTCGTGATGGCTGGGTGTTGTGTGCTGTCCTTAGGTTCGTTAGGTTTAAGTAGTTCTAAGTTCTAGGGGACTGATGACCATAGATGTTAAGTCCCATAGTGCTCAGAGCCATTTTGTCTATCAACACGATCAATTGACAAGAATATAAATGAGGCGCTGAGTACCATACAGACCAAAAGCACACTATCATTGATCCTACATTTAACTAAATATCAAAGAAACCAGTGAGAGAGCTTTTCGTGATGGTTCATATTTACAATGTGGGCCTACAGCACAGATAAACCTGACCCACCATAAAATCAACAGCTATCTTAAGCATGAAATCATGCTACAGTGTCACAATTGACAATGATATACTTCATGGTTCTCAGTGCTTCAAACGGAATACTGTGTGATGAAATCCGTTACTTAATATATTATGTCTTACTCATAATACTACAAAATATATTTTTCTGTCAGTGTAAGAATAACATCTATTGATATCCGGTCTAATTTTACATATAGTGAGTGAATTGGCGTATCTGAGGAGTGTGCAACGGTGTAATGGGATTTATGAGAAGCGAATGGCGAAAAGAGTCTGCTGCAGTCTGCTACCACTTGGGGCCACTGACATGAACTTTTAGTTGAATAGAAAGGGCTAGCTGTGCACACCATGAACCGTGCACGTTGTTTATCAAAGTCGTACGTATCTGGCCCATAAGTCAATTGCGTCACGCCAGTTGTGCATGAGCAAAAGCCCCTTAAATCGCGCTCAACTGAAGGTGTGCTCTCGACCGTGAAACCAAGTTTCACACACTCTATAGGAGTAGCAATGTAGTGCAGCGTGGTAGATTTAGCGCCGTGTGTTTCAGATTATCACTTCTACATTACTTTTACCAGCATTCAAAGAAAAATCACCAAAAACTCCGAAAGGTGTCAGAAGTTAGGGTGTTCACATGCTCTCGTGCTCTTAAACAACAGCTACCACTGAGTGTTTCTTTGTAAATACCACACCAATGTTACCCTCCCAACGTCTGTGGTCAGAGAAATTCACGTCGACTCTTGCAGTGCCCACTTGAGCTTGGGGGCATTATTTTACCTGAAATTCCATTCGATCTATTCTGTAACACTCCTTAGCACTTACCCACATCGAAACATTTGTCGTTTTGGTATGTTTCTACTGTGATTTCTGTACAGGTAACGAATATTGAAGATACGAGGTGCATTAAAGTTCTAAGGCCTCCGATTTTTTTTCTAATTAGCTACTCACCCGAAATCTATGAAACTGGCGTTACTTCTCGATGTAATCGCCCTGCAGACGTACACATTTTTCACAACGCTGACGCCATGATTCCATGGCAGCGGCGAAGGCTTCTTTAGGAGTCTGTTTTGACCACTGGAAAATCGCTGAGGCAATAGCAGCACGGCTGTGCGGCCACGGAGAGTGTCTTTCATTGTTGGAAAAATCCAAAAGTCACTAGGAGCCAGGTCAGGTGAGTAGGGAGCATGAGGAATCACTTCAAAGTTGTTATCACGAAGAAACTGCTGCGTAACGTTAGCTCGATGTGCGGGTGCGCTGTCTTGGTGAAACAGCACACTCACAGCCCTTCCCGGACGTTTTTGTTGCAGTGCAGGAAGGAATTTGTTCTTCAAAACATTTTCTTAGGATGCACCTGTTACCGTAGTGCCTTTTGGAACGCAATGGGTAAGGATTACGCCCTCGCTGTCCCAGAACATGGACACCATCATTTTTTCAGCACTGGCGGTTACCCGAAATTTTTTTGGCGTCGGTGAATCTGTGTGCTTCCATTGAGCTGACTGGCGCTTTGTTTCTGGATTGAAAAATGGCATCCACGTCTCATCCATTGTCACAACCGACGAAAAGAAAGTCCCATTCATGCTGTCGTTGTGCGTGAACATTGCTTGGCAACATGCCACACGGGCAGCCATGTGGTCGTCCGTCAGCATTCGTGGCACCCACCTGGATGACACTTTTCGCATTTTCAGGTCGTCATGCAGGACTGCGTGCACAGAACCCACGGAAATGCCAACTCTGGAGGCGATCTGTTCAACAGTCATTCGGCGATCCCCCAAAACAGTTCTCTCCACTTTCTTGATCATGTCGTCAGACCGGCTTGTGCGAGCCCGAGGTTGTTTCGGTTTGTTGTCACACGATGTTCTGCCTTCATTAAACTGTCGCACTTTCGACACATCCATAACTCCATCACCACATGTCTCCTTCAACTGTCGATGAATTTCAATTGATTTCACACCACGCAAATTCAGAAAACGAATGACTGCACGCTGTTCAAGTAAGGAAAACGTCGCCATTTTAAGTATTTAAAACAGTTCTCATTCTCACCGCTGGCGGTAAAATTCCATCTGCCGTACGGTGCTGCCATCTCTGGGACGTATTGACAATGAACGCGGCCTCATTTTAAAACAATACGCATGTTTCAATCTCTTTCCAGTCCGGAGAAAAAAAAATCGGAGGCCTTAGAACTTGAATGCACCTTGTAGTGCGCATCGTTCAAAATGGTTCAAATGGCTCTGAGTACTATGGGACTTAACATATTAGGTCATCAGTCCCCTAGAACTTAGAACTACTTAAACCTAACTAACCTAAGGACATCACACACATCCATGCCCAAGGCAGGATTCGAACCTTCCACTGTAGCAGTCCTGCGGTTCCGGACTGCAGCACCTAGAACCGCACGACCACCACAGCCGGCTAGTGCGCATCATCTTTTGAGCCTCTTGTTCAGTGTGACTTCACGCAAAAAGTATCTCAGAATGTTGTCTCATTTATGTCACATGTAGTTGCAAATCGTTGTAAAGTTAGTGGTTGTCATATGGCAGACAGGTCTGCAAGTGGAATCAGGCATCAAAGTAAGTTATTTTTGTCCTGTGAGAAATCCGATATTTTCTTCTGTTTTAATTATTAGCCTTATGGCTACCTGATTGCACAATGCAGTTGCACCAAGGCCTTGCCTGGAGGCACGCAGAGAGCCTGTGACCAGCTTAATAGGCAATGTCACAGCAGGGGTGATGCAGGGAGTCTCAGCAACCACAATGAATGAGTTTTCTTGGAAAAGAAGCCGTAATCAGGAGGGTGATGACATTGCCCTGGCCTTCTGAAAGAAGTTACTACACCATTACAACACTGTCAATGGTGTGAAGTTGATGATACGACAGGCAAGATGGAGCAGTGATGTCATGATTGCTCTGTGGTCAGTCTGGACCCTGTTATTAATTACAGATGAGGAGCGCTACCATTTCCAAACCACAGCACATCAGACCAGAGTTAAGAGGGGAGGTCCACGTCAGTCCACTAAATGTGTAGAAAGCTGCCACTGTCAGACTCTGCTTCCGCCAAGTGTGGGCCTGCTACCTGTACTGCATCTGAATGCTGCTGACTTCGCACCCACTAGCAAACCACTGACCACTACTTGTCACCTAACCTGGTGTTCTGTGTTCCAGAGCCAAGGTGCACTCGACTGAGCACATAAACACTGTTGTCGATTATCTTCTGATGTGGGCAAACACAGTAGTTGTTTTCCATTGTCTGTGTTGGTACTCATCATCGCTGTGAATCATGGCCATCCACACCTAGTCTACAGTCTCATTCTGCACATTCTGGCGTACCTCAGTCCAAGCTGTGTAACTGTGCCAAGTCTGTCTGACCTTTGTTGCTGGCTGCCACTCGCTGTCTAAATCGGCTTCTGTGCTGCTGTGCTGACCACATCGCTTCACCTGACTCTACATACTGCCCAATATAACAGGCCATTGTTGAGGCCAGCGTGCTGTCACTGTCTGAGTCTGTCCTGTGACTTGAGGATGTTGCCCTCCTTCCAGGAGCGTCACGAGTGTTGTAGTTTGTTATGGATTAAATGGAATTTTCAGCTATGCTTTTTCATCACGAAATGTTAAGACAACAATCAGGTATCAACGCACCTTGTCATTGCAAGACCGCCTACAGTAACGTACTGCAGGTCTTCTGACCATCCATTCTCACGTGATTCATTTTTCTTTCACAGAATTTCACAATTAAAATCGTGTAAATCTTTGCTCTTCAAAAACAAGTAAACAAGCTACCGCCATTATAATTTTTTAAGGTTATTTTTGGAAACAGAAAAACAACACAGTACTTCTTTTATAATGTGTGGTAATGAGTAATTACAATTTCTTCTATGTCTGCTGCTCTTGTTGCTGCCATTTGCTTCACATCTTTATTGGGTTAAATTATCTGTTATTTATATAACTCTGATGCTGCAGCCTGTCCAGATAGCCACACACGTTTATGTACCACATACAGGATTTGGGGAGGCGAGCCAACACTAGTTTGAATTAGCCTCATGGAGGGCTGATGAACCAGGGTATGATTTTTAGGCCATTTCCCAGAATCAATTATGTAAATACAGGCTGGTTAGTGTTGTCGTACCTCAGATACTCACTACACAAAAATTTAAAAGAAAATGTTCTCAGTTTTTCTCCTGAAATTTACTCTAGATGCAGACAGAGAGGATATACAGACTCAATAGTGGGGAAATAGTGGCATCAGGAAGGGCACACAGTCACCCACAGTCACTAACATTACCACAACCCAATCAAAAACGTCAACCCCCATCGTAAAATGGGACAAGGCAAGCAAGAATTAGAGAAAAACATGTAGTTGTGACTATGGGAGATAGAATGTTCATAATATCTAATACAAGCATTTGTAAGTTTTTCATGCTTGTTAACTGTTAGGGCTACAGTTGTCTTTTACATAAATGCTCTGCTATCTTTTTCTCAACCTAGTTTCATAGGAATATTAGGTTTTATTGTAATAGGTTTTAAAATGAGCACACTTCATTTGCCACCATCACAGTGTAGACACTCTTTTGCTCCAACATGGTAGTCTTATGCTGCCATCATCTGATCTTTTGTAACTTGCTATAAAACTGCCATGCTAATTACATGAAGTCAAAGCATAAAAGGCACTCTGCATGTATAAATTTCATGATAAAAATCTAGTTGATGAAATACACACAGTTGGTAAAATGCACACAAATGGTAAAAATGCACACAGCCAAAATCCTCATATTGTCCATGCAAGTGGTGGTGAATATTATCGTATAAAACTGCCTGCACTCTGATCTCAGTATATGAAGTGCGTTTATTTTCAGCCATACTGGTCGCTCCACAGCGCAGCATGTGCACCTCACACAATTGATTTTGACACAGCATATCTCTGTCTTTCGTTTTTGTGAGATCATTTTATGCTGCTGTATACTGGGTGTTAAAATAGTACTCCACTTTGTTAGATGTGGTAGTATGAATCAAAACAAGACAAAATGTACAGTCAATATGGACTTCAAAATGCATACTGTAAGAACTATGAGAACTTGTTCATCTTCTTCACTGTGAAACATATCAGCTCTTCCACTGTAACCTTTATACTACCAAACGCTAGCAAACATGTTCATTGGTATGAGGTATCATTAATTCATAACAATTGACTTGTCTGCACTGCTAGACAATATAGCATTCCACCAACGAATGGAGGTGGAGCATCAGCCCAAATTCTGCTGAATGTATGAGAACACCACTTGGACCATGGATTTTATGAGGTGACCCAGTACTTTGGCCAGCTCAATCCCCCAACTGCCATCCCTTGAATTTTTGTTTGTGGGGACACTTGGAACATTTGGTGTATGGACGCGCCATTAACAATGTTCAGACACTAGAGAAATACATCATCAACATCCGCCAACACATCTGTCACACACGAGAGTTTCTCCACAGGATGTGGTTACCCAAGATTCCCTATGACATAGATAGAAGCTTGCGTTACTGTGAATGGACATCATAATGGACACCTCCTTCAGTGATGACTCACAAATGCTGGCTGTATACATTAGCAGATGCATTGGAAGCTCTACTGTCCCACAAGAGAATACAGGTATCTATGTATTTCTTCAACACAAGATATCACAGTACTTAGTGTGGCACATGTCTTGCAAGAGTTGTTGCTTGCAGGAAGGTATTCCTTCAATATTCATGGATATTATAGTCAACACTGGCCCAAAAACGACTGTTGATTTGATGTCTCTAATACTTCTGGTGTGAAAGGATCAGCTGCCAGGTTATTCTGACATTTCCCAGGGTTCACCTGATTGCAATTCATATCCCTGTATTTATCATCAAACATTGCAATCTTCAGGGAGGCTCCTCTCGTGTACCCCATTATTAGATGAGGCCTTAACTCTGGAGAGATCATAATTATTTGTAGTAATGCAAATGCTTAAAAATGTCCCATAGCATGCTTTACGGCAATATGTGTTGAAAATCAACTAACCCGAGTATAATCAAATAGACTTAGCTAATGGCACATCTCAATCTGTTCTTTAAGAGACAATGTATGAATTGCATAGATCTATCTCATGTGCCATGCACTGTAACCAAAGATATGAAACTATGTCGATGTGCAACTGCCTAGCTTCAACTTGTACAAATTTATGAGTATAAATGTATGAGTGAGTTACACCTGCAGTCCTATGTGGCACACTAGTTAACTTACCCTTAGTAAACGTAGCCACATTAAACAAAAACAATAAAAAATTTTAATAGCAGGAATACGTAATGCAGAATCCAAATAAGTAGCATGAATCTGCAAACTATTTTCACAATTTTATATTTTAGTGAAAAGCAGCTTTTCTAGCTTTAAATGAAACCTGTATCATCATCCAACAAACTCCATTCACTCAAGTAATTCCAAACAAAAAGTACTCCAATTCTGTTTACAACAATATTTCATATCATACTTTCTTGATTTATGATTCAGTTTGGACTCAAGTTAACACTAACAGTCTTTCGACAAATGTCTAACAATACAGGTTTCTAAAAGATCCATTTTGGACAGGAGTGCAACGCAACAATTATCGTGTCTAAATGATGTTCCTAAAAACTTTTTGGTTATAAAATGCAACCTTATTAGCTTGAAGTGCAGTGGTGATAATGTGAAGACATTCATTACAGCCTTTATGGAATTTGCCACATATATTTCAGCGGAAAACATCTAAAAGTGGTCAGGAACATCATATGATAATGGCAACAATACCCAGTTACTAATAATGGCATTTGTTTCAGTCTTATTATATAAATACCACATTACAACAATTAATAGCACTTTATTTTGACAAAGTACTATTGTCAATATTTCCCACTGCTTCTGTCACTTGAACTCCTATTTTAATATATCACTGTGGGTTACTTAATTTCTGTTCAGAATCTTTAGAATCATCACAAGCGTGTTTTCAGTGATGAGACTATTAAAATAGAAGAGTTACAAGCCAGATTTTAAGCTTCATGTGAGTATAGTATTGTAAGTTTGTGAATTCAAGGCTCTGTTCTTACCTGAATAATGATAGTAATGATGTTTGTCTCAGCAAGCATTCCTGAGAGAACAAAATATTTTTCTGTTTTGATTAAAATAGACCAACCACAGAAAGCACAGTACCAACAGGAACTGAAGTAGAAATATGCAACTATGTAGCTGGACAGAATAGTGTAACAACATTACTATAAGGAGAATGACACAATTTAAAATCCATGTAATTTCCTTCCAAGTCACAACCAAAATTTCTAATGAAGTGTGTATGAGGATGGGAGCCCACAAACTATAAATAGATCAACATTCCCTAAATATTTGAAAGCCACAGCAGTATTGCAGCCTAGATAGCAGCACACTATTATGTGGCAAGAACCATCATGAGAGATACATTCTCATTACAGTAAAAAGCCACACAGCTGAAAGTGTCGCAAACTTCAGAAATGCCTATCACTTAATAAAAATAGTCTCAAGTTATTGAAAGTATGACAAAACTTAATAAACCAACTACCTCACACCAATAAGAAATTGGTGAGAAGTCGAAAACACGGACCAAAAACAAACATTATGAAATATAAGACAAAGTGTTAATAAAGATTTCTGAAAAATTCAGATTTACTCAGAGAAATTATGGAAAATACACACTATGAAATCATGTTTAAAGCAGATAAAAGACAACCAAAAAAATCAAATTAAAACAAAGCAATTACGAAGAAAGCACATTTAATAAATGATCTTATTACAATAGAAATTATGCATTTGGATTAAATTCATATTCTAGTAATCACACTGAGCTCTTTTAACTGTCCTCGTGTTTATACAAACAATTGGAATTATAATCTGACACTACATGATGACAGTTTTGCCACTGATGTTTGTACAGTAGTTACATGATATTTAAAAACAGACAAATAATTGAAAGATTTGATGCATAAAATTAATCTTCATTTAATCAGAATTATGTACAGGAAGTGTTAATACAAATATTTTTCACAAGAAATGTGACACTTAAACTGACAATAGTGTATTGGCATAAAATTTAACGAAGCATGAAAAGTTGAATTACTACACAATGTACCAAAAGATCCTTTTGTGTCAAGATACACTCTTGATCCAAATCATTATACCCACTTCCCTAGGAGGAGTGTGTGCTACCCAGTGGCATTTTGATTATGTCACGTAGTAACGAAACTATATAACCAGCAATGAATGGATAATCATTCTAGTTACAGTATGTGTAAAAAACTGGCATAAATAACTTTGCCAAAGAGCAGATGGTTTTGCCTGGTGTCTGGGTAAGTGCATCTAAAAAACAGTGAATCTGGTTGGCTGCTCAGATGATTCTATCATTAGCCTCTACGGAACATCATTGAAAGATGGGATATCCACAAGTTGACAAAAGGTTGTAGGATTACCATGCATTACCTAGAACAAGGAGATCAGAACCTAGCTGCTTTGTAAAGTGGGATTGATGGCAATCTGTGGCGACAGAAGAAAATGCTTAAGCAGGAACAAGAGTTTCAAGCTATTCAGCATACACTGTTGAACATGAGGCCCCAAGTTATATAACAGCTTCGCATTCCCATGTTGATCTAACAACATTGTCAGTTACTATAGTAATACGAATGGGATAATTGAGATTGGACTGCATACCAATAAAGATGTGTCACGTGTTGGGATAAGTGACATTTCTTGTGGACCAGGTCAATGGTTGTGCTCAGATGTACCATCATCCAGATGAACAGTCGTTCAACACATGCACAACACAACAGGTGCAGAAAGATGGTGGCAATGTCATGCTATGGGGGATATTCATATGAGACGCCAAGAAGCAGCTGGTCATAATTGGAAGCACCATGACAGATGTGGAGAACACAAACATTATTGCAACCTCTGTGTCACTTAATGCTTGATGTATTTCCTGAGAGTGACAACATCTTACAGCAGGATAACTGTCCAAATCACAAGGTCAGAATCACACTGCAATGGTTTGAGCATCATGATAGTTCACACTGTTGTCTTTCCCACCTCATTAGGTCATTATGAAACGAATTTGGGATGCTATTGCATACTAACTACACAGCAACGAACTGATAGCCTGCAGTTAATGGGAACTGTGTGAGACGTGTGTAGACATATAGTCCAATTTACTAGTGGAAAACTAACAGCGAACTAATGAGTCCATACCATACAGAAGCACTGTTGTATTGCAGTCTGAAGGTGAATCAAAATGCTACTAGGCAGATGATTACAATTTTTGCCTGATCTCTGCATACTTGCCACCATCAGTTATTTCCTAATGTAGAAGTAGCACAGATAGTTCACATGTGTGCAAACTTTGATCACACAAATACCATTACTATTAAGGAGGCATACTCCAGTAACGTGTTTGCATAATCATGATATTTTTGTATCTTTCTCCATCGTTGAGAAAAATAGCCTGAGTGATGGATGTGTAATAAATACATTTATGCTGTCGCCTGGGTACTGCCTACAGCTTCTTGAATATTGAAATGGCAGGTTCTTTCAAATAACTAGCAACATACTGGTAAATTCTCTTGAAGAATATGGAGTCCTGATTACTGCATAGGACTTCTACTCAAACAAGTAACAGATATCTCTCGATGCACCAATTTCTGGTAGACAGATCGTTATAGCATGGAGCATTTACAACAAAAAGTTGCAATTGTGTGCTTCATATACTGTATTTAGTATGCAACTTCTTTGAACATGAAGCTGTGAAAACGGATTTGTCCTTTTTTTGTGACCTTTCTGTAGCACATGCGATCGATATTCATAACACACTTGTGGTCTCCTTTGAACATGTGTAAGTCTACAGACCTCAACAATACTTTAAGTGGTCTCTATGTAATGCGTATTATGGCATGCTTCTAAAGATGATAGACCGGAGTAAAAGATTCCCAGCAAATATCACATCTGTGCAGCCTTTTATTCAGTGTGTAGTGATAGCTGTTTCTTGAGGTTACTCGAGTTTTTATACAATTTGCCATAAATACTACATTTGTGTTGTCATTTACCGGTGTGTACTAATGATTTCCTCGAGATTACCAGAGGAAGAAAAATATTTGCCACAAGTATCATATTTGTTGGGGCTCATTCCTGCGTGTATTAATTTCTGGGTTTTAGATGACCCAGTTCTGAAAACGATTTGCCACCAACATTGACTTTGTGTGGTCCCTGTTCAGTGTGTATTAATTCTTGTTTCTTGAGACTGCCCCACTGAGGAAACGGTTTACCACAAACACGATATTTGTAGGGTCTCGTTCCCATGTGTGTCAACAAATGCCTCTTGAGATGGCTCGACTGAGTAAACGATTTTCCACAAACATCGCATTCGTGGGGTCTCTCTCCTGTATGTATTAATTCATGTGTCTTGAGACTGCCCGACTGAGTAAACGATTTTCCACAAACACGGCATTTGTGCGGTCTCTTTTCCGTGTGTATTAATTCATGTGCCTTGAAATTCCCCAAACCAATAAACGATTTGCCACAAACAGTACATTTGTAGGGTCTCTCTCCTGTATGTACTAATGAATGTGTCTTGAGACTGCCCGACTGAGTAAACGATTTTCCACAAACACGGCATTTGTGGGGTCTCTTTCCCATGTGTATTAATTCATGTGCCTTGAAATTCCCCAAACCAATAAACGATTTGCCACAAACAGTACATTTGTAGGGTCTCTTTCCTGTATGTATTAATTCGTGTGTCTTGAGATTGCCCGACTGAGTAAACGATTTTCCACACACACCGCATTCATGGGGTCTCTTTCCTGTATGTATTAATTCATGTGTCTTGAGAGTGCTCCACTGAGTAAACGATTTTCCACAAACACGGCATTTGTGGGGTCTCTTTCCCGTGTGTATTAATTCATGTGCCTTGAGATTCCCCGAACGAATAAACGATTTGCCACAAACAGTACATTTGTTGGGTCTCTCTCCTGTATGTACTAATGAATGTGTCTTGAGACTGCCCGACTGAGTAAACGATTTTCCACAAACACGGCATTTGTGGGGTCTTTTTCCCGTGTGTATTAATTCATGTACCTTGAGACTGCCCGAACGAGTAAACAATTTACCACAAATATCACATTTGTGATGTCTCTTTGCACTTAGCACAGTGTGGACATTAACATGATCACTTGTACACATAATTCCATAGTCATCACATCTGAGTTTCTCGGCAACTTGTGTCACAGTATGTGTATTCCATATGTCACTAAAGGATTTCCTTAAAGTTTTCCTGGTTTCCTTGGATGAAGCTTGCTTCTCAGTCTGTTCCACGATTTCTTCTCGTACACTTTCTAAGGAGATGTTTTCATGGTCATCACTGCATTCAAGTTTCTCACTGTTGACAGCTGATAATGCTTGGTCGCCCTCACTCATTCTCAAATGTTCTTTCAAGCTGTCATCAGTGGGCAATACCTCACCACATGACTTACACACATATGCAGGTGCCTGCACACCATCAATGTGGATGAAGATATGCATAATGAGTCTGTATTTTGAAGGGAAGCTCTGTAGGCAGAAACTACAGTTAAACTTATGAAATTCCTTTTCCCTGTTGCTACAACTTAATCTTGTGCCACATAAGCTGTCTTCTTGTGAAGTCCGTAACTTGCTATAGTTATGAGATATACTGAAATCTGTTGACATCTCTGTATCTATCTCTAGATCGTCATCGACTAGTCCTTGATGTAATGCTTCTTGATACGAAACGTTACAGCTGTCACCAGCACTTTGAATGAAACTGAGGAAGGAGAAAAGAGGTGTGAAATTACACGATACAAAAAACAGTATTTCACCATCCACAAAATCAGGGACTATAAACCGAAAGATAAAAATGTATGGCTGTCTCAGATAACTTATTCAGTACATGTAAGTGATTTAAAATTATCATGACATTCTGCCAGAGCGATAGAATTTTTATAAGGCAAATGATCACAGGAAATTCAATAACGACCAGTCTCATTCAGTGCTGACTGGGTTTCCTAATTTTTTAGTAGGTACTGTTATTTGAGAGTCTTGTAATATTTTTAAAATACTGTTCAACAATCTTTTAGACCAAATTATTACTATTATTAGATATAATATCCTCCAGTTTGTGACATAACAGTTTCCACCCAATGATAAAGGACAAGAAAAGAGAAATCAATGATTTTAAATTTAAAATAAATCACTCTCTCCAAGTGGATTTTTCTATTTTTGGAGAACACTTTGAGCTTAGAGCATAAATTCTTAAAAGCACTCATGATAAATTTATTTCACAAAGCAATGAAGCATGGCATTTTATTTGATTCCAAATGAATCCCCAACTACCACAAACATCACATTTATTATTGGCTAGGTACTATGGCCATCAACCAGGTGGACAACTGCTGTACAGGAACACATACATAAATTTCCAGACTGATGAAAAAATGTGAATGACACACACAAATTATTCCAACATTAGAGTGTGTTTTTAGCAGCACAGCTTATGTGCAGCCCTTTCTAATTGACATATTGTCTGTTAGGGAGGATGCCAATGCAGTTGCAGCCTCCCATTCGAAAGTATCTTCACAACTCCTGGTCCCCTGGAGTTCCAAAACATTCTCAACTGAATCACACACCCCTATCAATGGTGACTTCAGCACAAATCATGTACAGTCCATCCTACCATAGTCTTCTGCGAGCAAGTGATGGCAGTAGGTGCATGGTCTACCTGTGTGATATCTGGGTCCAATCATTCCACCTGCAGCTACCCCATTCCATCACAATGGAACTGGACATCTTTGAGCTTCCCAATGAGGTCATTTGAGTGTGGATATGGCTGTGGGTGTGTAGGAGCATGCACATACTTGCAGTGAAACATTACAGTTTGCTTTCATCAAAAACTGAAATTTTGCTGCAGTAGATGGCTGTGCAAAGTAACATATTAAGAGATTTTTCTGTCTTGAGTTCGCTCATAGAGGTTAGCCTTAAAAGCTCTGAACAAAATAATCATTATCTCAGTTGTGCTGCAGATTGTTAATCTCTGTTTTCTTGGGTATACTGCAACTCATACAGTTGTGATAAGGTTAGGGCACGAGTTTAAATTCAAGGCTACAAAAGGCTGTCTAAAATCATCAGACGCTAAGTTAATGTAGAATATTATATCCCACTGACTACAGTACTGTATGTTGAATTTAAAAAGAACACGCCTTTTGGGTAAGCCCTATGTAGGTATATTTCTTATACAGTTGCTTCCACATCTGCCAGATGATAAGAGTAGATTCCTGGTGTGCCGATAATCAAAGTGGCTGAAAACACCTCCCACTTTCAAAGCTTACAGATCGCATAGATGGCAGGCACTGACTTTCCCCAAACACTCCTTTGTACACATATACAAGGACACAGCCACAATTACATAGATTTCCAACATATTATCAGATTAGTGAAAGGCAGTGTATTCCAGCCATTCACATTCTCAGCGTGGAGCAATATCCTTCAAATGTACACTGGATGTGAGTGCGTAGTTGCTTGGATTCTACAGACCAGGTATGCCACATGGTGATCGAATTTTTCTTGTCATTTGGCTTACAGTTGGTGAGGACCACCTTACAGTTATTACTGTGCAATGTATCATTTTCCCCTGGGTTCAGTAGAACAGGCAAGATTGCTTTCTCACATAAAGCTGAAATTTTCCAACTAGTTCAGCTGTTATGTAGCACTGCTTGAAAATAAAAAGTCATATCTAAGTTCCTTGCGGCATTACATCCACCCTCTCTGAGCTATCTCCTTTTCTCCCCTCTGGTTTTTAGATTTCTTCCTGACTGATACAGCAGTTTTATGGGCTATCACAACAATAATAAATCCTCCTCATCATTATTCATATTTATGTTGAACCAGCTGACAAAGGAAATGATGTAGACAGCTGTTCTGGGCTAAATATTCACTGTAGATGAACAACATTGGAACTATCACCAAGCTTTGCAAGAGTTGAATACTGTGGGTTGACACTTACTTCCACAACAGGACATGTGCACCAACAGTGTGGTGAATCTACCTTGCAATAGTCATAGTCTGGCAAGATGTAAGCAATTTTGAATATCACCAGATGGTAAAACAATCCTCTGTTTCCTCCATGTGGTACCCACATCAGTTACCTTTTGACATGCCTATGTGTGTAGGTTACAATTATAATTTATCAGGATTAGACATTAGTTGTGAGAAAATAAATAACTGTGCTGAAGTAAATTCTAGCACTTGTATTCAGAAGACATAGCTCATCTCACAACCCACCAGAAGATGCTGGCATTACACCTGCATATTACTGACATTAATATCTCCTACAAATGAAATGGCTGGCAAAATCTTAGGACAATATTAGCAATGCTTCTTGCAAAGAGGATCTTGGCAAATCAAAACAAAATCTATTGTTATCATTGAGTAACTGCCCTAAGAATTCATACAGCTAGTGTCTGATCTAAGTCCTCACTTATCCCTTACACACAGCAAATAATATAGGTTGCCCACCCAGCTGTCCTTACCCCCAGTGGCAACCAGTCAGATATTGTGCCCTGACAGCATGGGAGTATTGAAACATTTACAAAGTGACTCATGTGAAATACAGTGATCTTCTACAAATAAAAAGTTTCATTTACTCCACATGTGCTATCAAAACATGAATGTTCCATTGCAGTATAATAGATATTAAACCAATGATAAGCTTTTGTGTTATTACTACAAGGAATTAGGGAAATGACAATTTGAAGGTTTTCACTGTGGAACTTTGTGGTCCCATCACAAAACCATCAATGTTTGCATCACATGTGATTCATGGGATATAGGGTATTTGTACCTGATGCTCTAAAAGTGCCAAGTCTCATTATTTGGACAGTTATTACCTTTTATGTTTTTTCTCCAGTGAGTATGGTGGTGGTTTAGGTTTCAAGTATTCTCTATCTTGTTCTTTTGGGATAGAGTAGAACTTCAAGTAACACCCCCATCAGTTGCCACAACCCTAAAGCCATCATCAAATGTATTCTTGAAGACATTGCTAGTGAAAGTTCCAACACTGAATATACCAAGATGTCCCATTGGAACAACATCCCCATAACAAAAGTGAATGACACAGCAAATATCCTAGTCTATTGCTGGACAGTCATGGTTGAAGCTGGTAGAATTGTTGCAAAACTTACGTTCCTGATTCATATGCAGCTTTCTGATATTTCTCATAGAGTTCTTGTCCTTTAAATGACACAATGAAATCCCACAACAAAGCTTGTGATATTTGGGACTTATGGCATCGTGTCAAGTTTGATTACATGAGCAGTAACACATGCTGTTAACCCTTATGAACTTCAGTTTAATATTATATCTCTTAACTGCATCTTACCATTTTAGTTATTCATAATTTTCCTCAAGAATGTGTTGCCTCATTTCTACCAGCCCTTCTTAATTGCTGTGTAACGTCTGAAAAATAACTTATGATAAACAAAAACTTACTATAGTGTTGTGAGAATATATGATATTTAGTGTAAAATTAAAAAGTCTATCAGCATCTCCACAGCACAATGTCATGATTTCCTAATTTTGTGACTTTTTGGTAATAACTAAGTTATTTGACATGTTTCAGTTGTGTGGCACCCACTTACCATATGAAACATTTACCTTGGCAAAGTGAAGTGACATGCCTGCCTTAATGAAACTGGGAGACATACAGTATATAAAACTGCAATGGAAGGTTATCTAGGGAGGGTCCACACGCCAACATGTGGTTAATGAGGATGGATGGCCGGTCTTTCTAGTAGTAAAGCTACCAGCCACCATCATACCATATGCTAGGGAAATTATTTTGCAATTCCTGAGGACATGCTGCTCTGCTGTATAGTTTAATGACAATGACATCCAATTGGGTAAAATATTCCAGTAGCAATATAGCCTCCCAATAAGATCTCTGGGAGGGGGCTATTCTGGTGGATATCATCAGGGGAAAGAAACAATATCACTACAAGTGAGAGTGTGGAATGTTAAGTCCCTTGATTGATTAGGTGAGTCAGAGAACATGAAATCAGACATGGATAAGTTGAAGTTTGATATGGTGGGAATTAGTGTGGTGCATGGGAGGAAGAACAACATTTCTGGTTAGGTGGGTGCAGAGTTATCAACACAAAATGAAATAGGAGTAATGCACGAGTAGAAGTAATTATAAATAATAATACAGAAGTGTAGGTAAACAATTATGAACAGTACTGTTGACTCAGTTCCATAGGCAACACAGATTAAAAGGCAAAACTATTCATAATTGTACAGGCACATATAATTACTAGCTCTGTCAATTATGAAGAACTTTAAAGAACATATAAGCTTGTACCTAGATAAAATTTTGAAGTGGAGCAAGCCTTCAACCATTAGGATTAAAAATAGTGAGTTTCACAAAAAGGAGAAACATAGTGCCCTATCACTACACTCATAAATTCTTGAGTGTAGCAATATGTGAAGATACCAATGGAATCATCACACTGGTTTAGTTGTAGGTACAGCAGTCAGTCGATTGCTGGGATACCACAGAAATCCAATGCTTTCAAAACAACTGTGTGACTCACCTCAGAACATTGCTAAAGGGTGTGTGACGCATATCAAATAGGTCTAACCAGGGATATTAATCTTTTACTTCACATTGTTTGCAAGGAACAGATGTAGATCCAGACAGAGCGGTCACACTCATCAGTGAGCATTTATTAGGTGAAAAATGGTAAATGTTTACCATGGATATACACAGTAAATGCAGAACTGAATTATTTCCTAAAAATGATTTTGCAACCTCATGAGTCCAGCCTTCCCATACAACAGGTCAAGTGGCTACTACAGTTCAAACACCAAAAAAGCATAGCCACAATTTGGGATGAGAACATTTTGTGCCAGGAAAAAAGAGTTTTACTGAACACAAAGGAAGATCTGATAGTGCACTACAGACAGTATAGCAGAATATTTCACTATGCACAGTTTGTTGTCTTCTGAAGTAGTTAGAGCTCTGTCTACCTTGCACAAGATACCTACGTCCAAGGAGTTATTCTTCCCTTGCTCTTACTTCCATTCAGTATCATGGTTTTTTAGAGAATAAGAATATTAGGAAAATTATTAACACAATTGATAACATTTGTCCTGTAATTTCACCCTAATTCTGTGGTGACAAAACTTTCCTTCTATGATCGAAGCACAACTGATCAGTATTCATTTTACTGTCATTGCCAGATAAATCACTGTCAGTTTTGCTCCCAAATCAGCCAAGTTTGCAATGTGTGCATGAAGTCCTTTTGGGGAATTGTACTGTGTGAGATTTCCCAAATTCAGACATTGGTAATTCTAGGCATCCTTTGTTAGTAGCTTCTCAAGTCACAAAAGATGACTCACCAGTTAAGTCTTCATGGCCTTACGAAAGCTGACTAAAGATGCTTTATGAAATTTAAGATCATGATGGTGGCCTGTAAACTGTCAATACAACAAGCTTATGTTTCCCAATCCATATTGCTAACACAGTATTCAAAGAGCTGTTTACCTCAACATTCATTAATCCGAAGGGGCTTAAACTTGACTCCAGTTTTTGGGTATATAACCACTCACCCTTTCCTCTTACTCATTCTACATGGTAGGACATTAGCTTGTACCCATCACATTGAATTTCTATGACTTCCATGTCATATTCAATTAGAATAGTTAGCACTATACAGCTGCTGACCCTTCACCTGCACTTTAGTTTGCTTCTTTTTAATAAAAGAAGTACACTGTTTTTATTTAGGAACCAATACACAAACTAGCTGTTTTATAGAATGTGTTACTAACCCTACTTCATTGTAATATTTTTACTTATCAATAATAATGAACAATCAATTATGCTGAAGATGAACTCACTTAAGGTGAACACTTGGTTAACACAGCAAAATATCTGCACTGGCAGTGATGTACATTATATTATACAATGTTTTAATGGTTAACAAATTCCAGTCAGCATGAATTACAAACTGTTTTTTAGTCTGTTGCATCATTACATTTTTTATTAAACCTGAATTGTCAACGTTTTTCTCTTTTCCTAATGTTTCTCTAGCTGACCTTTATGCATATCATTGCTCAACAATCGCCATCAACAAGGAAAACAATTGTGACACCAACAGTGTGGAAAACTAGATTACATCAACAAGTGCAATTCCATGTTGAGATGTGCTTTTATATTCTTTAAACAGGGCCACTATTAGTAACATTGAGTTCCAAGCAGTGAAAGGGTTGTCATGCAATAGGAAGCACAAAGCATAAATCAGCAAGCGAAACTAAATATTCTGCAGGAAGCAGAACATGGTGTATTGAAAAACAGCACAACTGGCAGAAAGCTTAGACTCAGCAAATTTAGATTATCCACACTATTTAAATGAAAAGTTCTTAATTCTGCTGCACTGGGTTCCAGGTGCAAAGGTGATTTCACAGTGTTATGCATGAAGATGCTGAACATTTACTTTTACAATGGTTCAAGCTATATGTGCACTTCCAATGTATCTTTAAGTGGAACTATAATTCAATCAACAACAAATGAGACTGCAGAAAAAAATTAAGACATTCAAAACAGACATCAGGTGTTTTGCTTGTTGACTGTGTAAGTTCCAAAATAGAAGCCTAATTTCATGCTCAGTGATTGGCAATGAAATGAATAAAGTTGATGAGAAAGGGGCAAGCATTGGTTGCATGAATTTGACCAAGTGAGAGAAAAGTTTGCTATGTATTACGCCAGCAATGCAGGCAAAACTAGGATTTCTTTACAACTTCTGCCAAGTCAAACCCACAAAATAAAAGTGACATGTGGCATGGTGGGGCCAGCAGTAAACAATGTTTTTAACTTTTGTACTTGTCTGTAATTCATACAACATAGATGAACAACAATCTTGGGTGATCAGTAAATCTGAGAAACTGATATGTTTTAAGAACATGAAATTACTGCTTTACCTTGCATCTACTCTCATTATTGGAAAGCTTGGATTGACAGTTAATGATAAATGGCTTTTTTGTTTTAATATTAACTGAAGTAAATGTTCACTTTTTATTACCAAATATGTTAATTTGCCTTCTGCCTTTGAGTCAAGGCATTACTGCTGCTATGAAGACATTGTATCACAAGCCATTTGTGCTATCCTTATTGCTGGAAACGAGATGGAAGCATTGGATGCAATACAAGCTGGGGATCAGTTCCATCAGTTTCCTCATGACACTTACAGAACTGTTTTAGCAATGCCTGGAGACATTATGTTGGCAAGTTAGATGGTGACAACAATATCATGTCACCTGACAATGGAAAATTTTGCAAGACATTTAAAATCCTGAACCTGGTGTACAAACATTTCTGTCTGAGGTGCAAAACACATCAGAAGAATGTGAGGAGGACAAGACCATTTTGCCTACCCACCATGAAGTGTTAAATGCCTTGGACACTTTAGAAAGTTTTGCTGCAACATCTGAACAGATCATTAGTTTTACAGACGTTCTTACAGCTGGCCATCTAGTTAGAAAGCATTTTCGTTTCTTTCTGTGGCACCACAATGTGTTGAATGTTTGCCATTAGAATATTATCCGCAAGTGCAATTTTTCAGGCATTTTTGTTCCTCTCTGTGACAGCACAATATACTAGATTTAGAACATTATTTGAGTGTATAATTTTTCAGGTTACAGTACAGTATTTAATGTAAGGGCCTTAGTTTCCATTTTTGCTGTTTGTGCTGTTATTGCAAACCAATGTTATAAATGGGACTGATGTATGTTGTAATATCGTAAAGTTCCTTTTTAAGCTTCTGCAATAATAGAATAGTGGATATAGTAGTGTTTTCTCTGATAATATGAATAACATTGCTGTAGTCTGTATATACTGCAAATGGTTAATATATAGAAAAAATAGAACTCCAAAAACAGAACTTTTTAAAAATAACTTCTGGTATTTTGGTCCCTAGGGGTTATTATTTTTCTTTCACATGGAGTAACTAAAAATTTATACTGCTCAAAATATTCTGCAGTGAATAATAAAAAATGTACCTCAAACTATCAGATGCATTTCTTATTGAGGCTGCCACCTGAAACAATACAAAGAATTACTGGTGATTTAAAATTGATGAAACAGTAAATAAATAAAATTGTATTAACACCCACTAACATCTGATTGTTCCAAACAATAGTTGGAAATATCATTATCAAAGAGACACAACATAACTGTAGCAGTTATTGAAGAAAATTATAAGTAAAAATGAAAACTTCATTTCAGCACTTTGCTTTTAGCTTTGTAAATAATTATAAAGACACAGATTTATTTGAAAACAAATTTCCTACTTGATACTTCAAAATTAAAAGCGTGAAACATCATTCACCTGCCATGCACATACAGTAAGGTGAAGTACCAAAGAAAAATGTAAAAAATCGTCCAATTTTTATTGATGAAACAGGTAAAGAAAAGAACTGAACTGAAAAAAAGTTCTATCTGAACTGCTATTGAACGTATTTCTTTCACATCTGTAGCATTGAATATTATGCCATACTCTTGAGATAGCTCACTGCATGGAACATCAAAGTCGTTAAATGTCACATCAGTTTCCTCCACAGAGGAAATTATGGAGTACAGCATGACATGAAAGTTATAGGAATTATTACATGAAGTGTTGTTATTTTATAGGCATATAAATGACAAAGATTCGTGTATTATCATAAATAGGAAATAAACAACATGGTTAACATAAGGACAGTGTCCTCTTCAAATGATTGAATGTGCTTTCATACATACAATGAATACATATGAAGAATCAATGAGCATGTGGACAACTACAATAGCAGTAAAATAAGTGTTACTCGAGTCTAGCAGAAGACCATTAAGATCAAGGATAATCTAAAGATTCAGTCATCAAACCCAGAGATGATCACCTAATGAGAAACATGTCAGATGAAACAAACTATTTCACATTAACAGTAAAGACTGAGTCATCTCTGACAGCAAGTTGAATTAAGGTAACGAAATCAGTTAATTTTTTTCAAAAAAACAACTGCGCTGAAAATGAGTATTAACAAAGATAAGGGTACTGACAGTCAGATACCTCTAATCTCCTCACACTGATAATTACGGGAGATGTTTCCAGATTGCATCGTCGTCGTCGTCGTCGTCGTCGTCGTCATCATCATTGTCATCGTCATCCCATACATTAACTTACAAGAGACAGTGTCTAAATGTAAAATTTTCTTCTTCCTCCTATATCCTTCCCAATTTCTTTACATAAACAAAATGATCAAAAGTATCAAAACACCCCCAAAAACATAGGTTTTTCATGTTAGGTGCATTGTGCTGCTACCTACTGCCAGGTACTCCATATCAGCGAACTCAGTAGTCATTAGACATCATGAGAGATCAGAATGGGGCACTCCGCGTAACCCATGCGCTTCGAATTGGTCAGGTGATTGGGTATCACTTGTGTTGTATGTCTCTATGCCAGATTTCCACTCTCCTAAACGTACCTAGGTCCACTGTTTCTGATGTGATAGTGAAGTGGAAACGTGAAGGGACACATACAGCACAGAAGCGTACAGGGCTACCTCGTTTGTTGACTGACAGAAACTGCTGACACTTGAAGAGGTTCGTAATGTATAACAGGCAGACATCTATACAGACCATCACACAGGAATTCCAGACTTCATAATTATTCACTGCAGGTATTACGACTGTTAGGTGGGAGGTGAGAAAACCTAAACCTCACCGTCGAGCACCTGCTCATAAGCCACACATGACGCAGGTAAATTCCAAATGACGCCTCGCTTGATGTAAGGAGCGGAAACATTGGACAATTGAACAGTGCAAAATCGTTGTGAGGAGTGAAGAATCAAGGTACACAATGTGGTGACCTGATGGGTGTGTGTGTGTATGGCAAATACCTGGTGAACATCATCTGCCAGTGTGTGTAGTGCCAACAGTAAAATTCGGAAGTGTTTCTGGTGTTATGGTGTCAATGTTTTTCATGGAGGGGGCTTGCATCCCTTGCTTTGCATGGCGCAATCACAGCACAGGCCTACATTGCTTCCCACTGTTTAAGAGCAATTTGGGGATGGCAATTGCAGCTTTTAACACGATCGGACACACCTGTTCATAATGCATGGCCTGTGGCGCAGTGGCTACACGACCATAACAAACCTGTAATGGACTGGCCTGCATAGAGACATGACGTGAATCCTTTAGAATACCTTTGGGATGTTTTGGAATGCTGACTTCATGCCAGGCATCACCGACTGACATCGATTCCTCTCCTCAGTGCAAACACCTGTTAAGAATGGGTTGCCATTCCCCAAGAAACATTCCAGCACCTGATTGAACATATGTCTGCAAGAGTGGAAGCTGTCACCAAGGATACGGGTGGGCCAATACCATATTTAATTCCAGCATTACGGGTGGAGGGCGCCACGAACTTTCAAGCCATTTTCAGCCAGGTGCCCGGATACTTTTGATCACATAGTGTATGTCCTCTGTGGTCTTCCAAATATTTATATCCATTTCTGTTTTCCATGTGTCGCTCTTTAAGTATGTTTCATGGTCTTTCTAGACTCTTTTTCGATTTATTATGTTATCTTGTGAGAGTCCAACTTCTTCTGTACCTATGATCCATTTTGAACTGTTTTTGCTAGTGCTTGCTACCTCGAAGATATGCGTTGTGAGCCTGTAGTCCGTCATCCTGTGATGCGTCCACAGAATTTTATCCCTTTTTATCTGTAGGTGTCCGTTATTGTTTCTGTCTACCTATGGATCTCTCTAAAGGGCCTCTTTATCCAAATTCGTTCACAGAAAACTGGTCCAAATATTTTCCTGAGAATTTTTCTTTCCTGCTTCTCAGTCAGTCATTTTTGTTTGACCATGAATCACAGTATTTTCTACAGTAAAGACTTATTCTAGCAGTAGTTTTACATTGACTAAAATAGATTTTTTGTTACGACAACTCCACATCAGTTGACAAGCTTTTGAGCAAGAAACTCCTGAAGTTACATTTGACAATAAGGGAGGATCTCACTTTTGAAAGACTGAAGATTTTGAACAGTGTGATCTCAAGATTTCAGCTGCAAAACTTGTGGACAAATGATGTCAGGATGATGGTGAAGACCTAAAATAAGAATGAGCAGTCTGCAATGCAGACAGGACGTTTGAAGCTAAAAATAAATTCAACTCTTGTTGCCTCTAATTTTGTGTGTTTACTTTCATGTCTATTTTGCAAAGAAACAATTTGTTTTACTAATATTATACTTAAAACAGTTTCCCCTCTTATTATTCTCTGTTTGTCTATGATTACTGTTAGTACTAATTTTCTGCTCAATTCTCATACCTCCACGACCAATATTATTCATTAATTCACTATTACTATTCTATGTTCACAAGGCTGTGGTTACTCATCATTAGTACCAATAGCAAGACAGACTGCTTTCATTCCATTTATCTTGCTTTCGATATTGTTGTGCAGAGACTGTTCTAGCTCTGTTCAGGAACTTTCTCCTCCTGTCTTCAGCTGACCATTCACTGACCAGTGCAAAGCCTCCCTCCTCCTGGAGATATCTCCCACTTTCACGTCAAGGAACCTTGCTCCCCTACCACAATGCACTTTGGTATTCTTTGTTCTCCTAACCTCACCAGCCTAAAGTCGCTACTATCTAGCATCTTCATGAGCCTTGTAGCCAAATGCACTGAACATCACACTGCACTCACAAATGTTCGATCTCTGCCACCTCATCATAACAAAGTGCCACATATTTCAAGGCATGGACATACATCTGATACTTCTATCAGAGATGTGGCTCAAACCAAGTATGTCCACACGTTCCGTAAATTGAGAAGACTACATCTTTTCAAGATACAACAGGTGTAACTGACAACTGGGTGGACTAGCGGCATACACATACTCTTGATTTATCACATAATGTGCTACACACATCCAACAATCATGAAGATAAACAAGAGGAATATGTTCATGTAGATTACATCCATTAACAGAAAGTCACCTATTTGTCTACTCTACAAACGTCCTGAAGTAGCCACGTGTGGCTGCTTTTAAATTGCTCTTTGAACTGACATGTGAGCATATAATGATGCTCCACCCAGATCTTCCTCTTTTCCCAGAATTCTTGGCTGGTGAAGGCTTTCTAAATTTCCTTTCCACGGGACTCACTATATCTGAAAACTATCTTGTACATTTATAAATCCTTTTTATACCTGCCAATATTATTGTTGTCATTACTACTGTTACCACCACCACAATTTGTGGCAGCAGCTGTAATTCTACTAGTAATGTCATTATTAAATTTATTAGTTCATAGTCAGTATTACTTACTCACATTGCCACTTAGGACACTCAAATCATTTTAATACTATTTGTCATATTAAAACTGTTGTTTCTTAGGTAACTATGATGTATGTGTGAAACCCTGGTCCAATGCAGAAGAGAACCTGATGGCCCTTGTCAGACTAGCATAAATAAATAAATAAATAAATAAATAAATGCTGATTGGGTTATCTCTCCTGGATATTTAATGTATATATCTTGTGACACTTCCTCATACCAAGTTATAGTGGAGAGATTATCTGCAGGCTTCCTGTCAATCACTGACTTCCTTCACAGATGATTTGTAGACCAGTTTTCTGTGACATTTTATGAAGCTTCTCCAGGGCAAGTTTGGCTTTTCTACAGTTTCTTAGAACTGTGAGTATCTATAAGAGCCATACACCTCATGTTGGTTCTCTGCTCTTTTTTAATTTCAATTTTGATTCCCTCATCTCCTTCCCTATGTTTTCATAACTTTTTTCTGAATTATTTTAAACTGGAGGGGATTGTGGATCTCTGGCTGCACACTGTTGTGCATTTCAAATGCTTCTGAAATTTAACATTTGAGGTTGTACCTATTAATGTCTGTTGGATAACTGCCACTTTTTTCCTGTCAATTTTGAATTACTTTGAAGTACTGAATCAAGATTTTCTTCTATCAAATCATAAGCCTTTCTGACACTTGTCATAAGTTGTCACAGTATTTACACATCACCATCTTTGCAAAATTGACTTTGGTTCCCATATGTGTCCTCTACACGATTACCCTTTGCAAAATCGTGCCTTATACTCGACTATTAATGGGCCTACATGTTCATCCAGTTGACTTCACAGGACTTTTTGAAGAAGTTTGGACATAACAGAATGCAGCGAAATTCCCTGGAATTATTCAGACTGGTTTTATGTTATTTTTATGAAGAGGAACAATTAATGCACATTTCCAGTCTTCAGTAATTTTTTTCAATTTTACAAATGTTTAACATAATTCTGTCAGTTGCTTGTGTCAGATTACTGTTCCTCAGTATCCGTATCTTCATACTTCTGCTATGAGTTTCTGTTTCCGCTGATGACTTGTCATTTTCCAAAGTACTGAATTCCTTCAGTTCCTGAACAGATGATTTTTAATCTGAATTGTTTCCCCTCCAAAATCTAGTTGTTCTTTCAGAGGTACACAGTCAAGAACTGAGTGGAAGTCGCAGACTAAAATTGTTATTTTTATGTTGGTTTAAAGTGACCAGTTTACATTCTTTTTTATAGCCTTGAACATTATTTCCTATACTTTCAAGAATTCCTGCCATTTTCTAGGGTTTGTTGCTATTTAAAATTTTCAATGCTTGTTCCCTCACATCTACTAGACCGTGATCATAGACAATGTTCCACTACCTGTGTTTTCTCCTCTTTTGTGGTTAGCATAATCTCATAATGGTTTTCAGTATGTCTGCAAGTTTCTTACAATTTATGGTATATCAATGAATAATTTGTTGAAAAATTTCTTACTCACAATACGAGTGTTAATGGATTAAAGATGACTGATTTATTCATGTGTGTTCCTTTTCCGACAGGTTGAAATCTAATCTTTATATGCAGGAGACGTTGAAATGACTAAAAAATTCCTTTCTTGTTCTTACACTGCGTATTTTTTTATCCTTATTGGCTATAACATCAGAGTCTATCTGAAACACACACAAAGCGGAGTTCAGAAAATTCCATTTTTGTAGCTTCTTCGCAGGTTTAAATTATGTGGTAGTGATTTTGACCTCATTTTCCCAGCTTTATCTCACGATTTTTATATATTCTCTTTTGAACTCCTGTTTTCCAAATTTTTGTTGTTGGAACATACGCATGCTTGACAATGTGACGTCCCACCAGTCAGAAACTGAAGCAATTCAGTGGCATGCTTTTATATTTGCTACTATTAGCTTTCATTAGCACACAAATGCTATGGATATGGTTCAGCAACACAGACAGGAATCCTTGGAGGGAAGATGATGTTCTTTTTGAGAATCAATGTTGAGAAAATATATGGAACTGGCATTTGAGGCTCACTGCTGATGTAACTGTTGATCAGCGTGTGTTGTAAGGAACCATAATAAAACTTTGTTGGTCTAATTTGTATATTAATATTTGCCTACAATATAATGCATCACACATTTTGTATCCTCCATAACTGTCAGAGACATAATGAGTTTTATTTTTCTATGTTTACTGTTTTTTCATCTAATGTCTTTTGTTAATTTTGAAATCACCTGTTTGTGTATACTGAAATAGAAAACGTTTATTAGGATTTAGTGATGGTAATATTCCAGAAGACAGAGTTTAGATGTGTACCAATGGATAGTGAGATTTGTCACAACAATGGGAGGAGATTAATTATGTAAGGTT
The DNA here is from genome assembly GCF_021461385.2 of Schistocerca piceifrons. Taxonomy (NCBI): domain Eukaryota; kingdom Metazoa; phylum Arthropoda; class Insecta; order Orthoptera; family Acrididae; genus Schistocerca; species Schistocerca piceifrons. Next base: position 136,149,271 of record NC_060148.1, on the reverse strand, counting down.
GCTGTTGGGCAGTATACAGTCATGGATCGTTAACTTGTAAACATAGACAAATACTTTTTTCTGGTGTGCTGTTGACTGTAAAGATAGTGGACAAAATGGAACTAAAATTTATTCATTCCAGATTGATTTTCCACACAATAGGATGAAGGCAGCAACTTGGAAATGATGCAGAGGCACATTTACTAACGGGAAATTTTATGAAGCACAATGCCACCAACTAAGTTAATAGTCCAAGGTGTCGATCTACCTCTTATTGTGAACTGATGTAATATGGGAAAATATCAGAGCAGTGACAGTAAAGGAAAACTTCTGCTAAATGAACTGATTTCAATACTGAACACATTCTCCAAAGTGAATACCATATGCAAAAACTACTATGCCTGTGCCCCATAGAAAATTGTTATTACATCATGCATATACAACGGAATCAAGCCTAACAAACAAATGCTTAATTTGGGAAGAGAAAATGTGATGCAGGAACCAGTTATGCCAGGTTCACTCTCTTTTATACTGGGTGTTACAAAAAGGTACGGCCAAACTTTCAGGAAACATTCCTCACACACAGAGAAGGAAAATATGTTATGTGGACATGTGTCCGGAAACGCTTACTTTCCATGTTACAGCTCATTTTATTACTTCTCTTCAAATCACATTAATCATGGAATGGAAACACACAGCAACAGAACGTACCAGCGTGACTTCAAACACTCTGTTACAGGAAATGTTCAAAATGTCCTCCGTTAGCGAGGATACATGTATCCGCCCTCCCTGATGCGCTGATGTAGCCCTGGAGAATGGCGTATTGTATCACAGCCGTCCACAATACGAGCACGAAGAGTATCTACATTTGGTACTGGGATTGCGTAGACAAGAGCTTTCAAATGCCCCCATAAATGAAAGTCAAGAGGGTTGAGGTCAGGAGAGTGTGGAGGACATGGAATTGGTCCACCTCTACCAATCCATCAGTCACCAAATCTGTTGTTGAGAAGCATACGAACACTTCGACTGAAATGTGTAGGAGCTCCATCGTGCATGAACCACATGTTGTGTTGTACTTGTAAAGGCACATGTTCTAGCAGCACAGGTGGAGTATCCCTTATGAAATCATGGTAACGTGCTGCATTGAGCGTAGGTGGAAGAACATGGGGCCCAATCAAGACATCACCAACAATGCCTGCCCAAACGTTCACAGATAATCTGTGTTGATGACGTGATTGCACAATTGCGTGCGGATTCTCGTCAGCCCACACATGTTGATTGTGAAAATTTACAGTTTGATCGCGTTGGAATGAAGCCTCATCTGTAAAGAGAACATTTGCACTGAAATGAGGACTGACACATTGTTGGATGAACCATTCGGAGAAGTGTACCTGTGGAGGCCAATCAGCTGCTGATAGTGCATGCACACGTTGTACATGGTATGGAAACAACTGGTTCTCCCATAACGAAACTAAAATGAGCTCTAACATGGAAATTAAGCGTTTCCGGACACATGTCCACGTAACATCTATTCTTTACTTGTGCGTGAGGAATGTTTCCTGAAAGTTTGGCCGTACCTTTTTGTAACATCCTGTATACCATATCCGCTGTCCCTAGCATTTTTCCTTGAGTGGTATGCTTGCACAATCAACAGGCATCAATGTGCATGAAGGTCATTTACAGACAACAAAAGAAGACGAGAAATTAGGGCTTTTATGGAGGCAACAGACAGTTGCTTTTCCCTCACTCTGCTTGCAAGCAAGAAAGAAAAGGAAATGACTAATAGTGATGGAACATACCCACCGCCATGTACCATACAGTGTCTTGCATAGTATGTCTTCGGATTTACATTTCTCAGTTTAAATGGTTCAAATGGCTCCAAGCACTATGCGTACATTTTCAGTCCTCTACCTTATATTTCCAAATGTTTGTTAGGTATTATTCCTGTGAGAAGTTTATGAATCTAACCATCCACTTTCTCTTACGCAATGTGGACAAAATTAATACAACAACATTTTATTTTACTGGATTAAGTTTTATGCTTCATACAAGGAGACCTTATCAAAGCTGTAAGTTGTGCCAAGAAGATAACTTATTTGGATCTGCTATGACTTCTATGATGAGGTAATACATGGATTTATCTGCATACATCCAAGAGTTTTTCTGTGACTGACAAATCTGTGAGTAATTCAACATATACCATTGAGGTAGCCATACTGTAACTATTTGGAGATCAATGTATCAAGGGTGATCTGTCACATAAAAATAGTAGCACACTTTGTACCTTTGGCAACTTTGAAAATTTTTAGTTCAAACTGACAAATATCAATGATTCACTGAAAAGATAAACCATGTCTAATGTATTCTGCAATCCGTTAATCGTAAGTTACTGGAAGGAGGAATATTTTTCAAATGATCTACACTCTCATGGTTTAAACTTATACGAACTGTTTAACATCCAGGAGGGTCACAGAAAGTATGGTTAAACATATTGTTACAAATTCCATTTGGATTCTATCCAGAACAATAAGCAAATAACAGTTGCTAATCCACATCAAGTGGAATATCACAAGAGTACTGTAAAGTTATTAATTGCACTTAGGTCAAGAAAACTCACAATCTGTGCCTGTCCCACAGTAATGCATTTCTTACATCAATTACACAAATACATTTTTATCACTCTACATGCAATAAATCAAAGATGGGAGTGCTTACAGTATTCTCAGTTCCACCCACCTCCAAATTTAGTTCAGGATCCTCCTTGATAAAATGATTGGGCCGAGAGATTACCGAATTATCTTCAAGACACTGAAAGAGAGAAAAAGTCTCAGTTAAAACTACTTGTACCCTTCTGTACTTATGACATGGCTCCAAATATTTCTTTTTTTTAACAAATATAGCAGTTATTCTGCCAACACATATCACCATAATTTCACACTGTGCTATATTGCACTAATTTTACACATAGTCAGTCAGTACATAGCGTACTTCATGGTGCTTACTGACCCTTATCCTTCATTAGGGAACCTCGCACTTTGTCCATAGCAAGAAGAAGAGAGAGTGTGCTTACTCCCTGTGCATTAACGTATTTGGACAGGAGAGGTGGCGAGCCTGAGAACTACAATGAAATGAATACCCCTAGCTGCATACAGGCATTGATATAAATCAATGGGGACAGTTGAAAATAAGTGCCCCAACTGGGACTCGAACTTGGGATCCCCTGCATACATGGCAGATGCTCTATCCATCTGAGCCACTGAGGACACGGAGGATAGTGCAACTGCAGGGACTTATCTACTTATCTCTGGCATGCCTACTGTGAGACCCACATTCCCAACCTGTTGTCCCGCACTATACTCCTAGTGCCCCTGCCCATTATACTCATTACTCGCAGCTTTTTGCCGATTCCCGTAAGAGTTCAGGCACTGTTTGTGCATCCGCATAGAAGAAAACGGTCAAATAGCCAGTGAGCCTTGAAGATGGTATCTGTTCTTCTGCAAATGTCCGAAACAACATGTACCATCTTCATATACCCAAGAACTACGAGTAGCACTGTCACTTGAGACTCAAGTTGACATGTAATCGGATGGCGTTTGTTGCTTCTTCCCCAATTTATTCTGAGAGTTTGTTTAGGACTTGTGAGTGAATGGTTAAGAGTTCAAGGCTGTGGTTATAAACAGGTGCTGAGAATTGTAGTTACTGGTAATTATAGAAGAAAACGAACAAAACATGTCCACGTTTTTCGATCCAGTGAACTGATATGGCTGAAGAGAAACTAAGGGTGAATATTTTGTAGGTCTCCAAAAACTGAAGTATAATTTCAAAATGGTTGACAGCAATTCCCCAGAAAGACAATCTGACTCAAGAGTTGTTTTGTCTGTTATTCTCATTTTAGTGTGGAACAACAAATCTCTATCATCAGTAAACAAGTTGAAATTGTAAGACAAGGGTGGTCTTTTAAAACGAAAGCGGCTGAGTGGTTCCTCGTGTATTTCCCAGTTTACTGAAATATCTGTCGAAAACATTATACAAAAGAAAATCGTCCGTCAAGCACTTGCTAAAGGGAATCTGTGGAAAGAAGACAGTAAACAAGCTGAAGTTTGGATGTCTGCCAGTGCCGCTTTTGCTGAGGAAAATATAGGGAGCATATCAGTACTGAACGGAGTAGTAATCACATTAAAACGATGTTGATGTACCAGGAACTGGGAACTGTCCGATTATGTGATAAATTAAAGACAAAAAATGCCGAAATAAATCTCTTCAAAAAGCAAGTCTTAGATGAAAACCATAAAATGGCTCAGTCAAATGTCCTAGATCATTGTAAACTCAGTAAAAATAGAAAATCATATTTGCCACTATGTTAAAGAAATGCCAATTTAAAAAAAGAATGCATTATGTGATGTGACAATTAATTCATTCTGGATACAGGGTTCTTGAACATTAGCAGCTCAAAGAACATAGACATTGAAGCACGCATTGTTGCAACAACCTTCTGAAACATCTCCAAAATTAAATGATTTCAAATGCTCATGTGAAATTAACAAAGAGGCTGTAGAACAATTAAGAACTATTTTCGGAAAGAACGAATAAAAACAAGATACGCTGATTTTTTTATGAAGTAAAGCACAAGGAAATTTACATTTCGGTAACACTTTGCTGAAAATTTGTTTCGTCACTTTATGGGTATATACTTTGGACGACTGTAGTAATAACTTTGCCTATCATTGCTCTAGTGTTCATATCTGTTGCTCTGATGTGTAACTGTATTCACCCTATTTTAGTGTACCCGAATCACACTGTCACTCCTAGTGATGTCTAGAATATATTGATTCAAGTAATTATCCAGCTAGATCAAGCCAGAATGACACTTGTTGCATTCACTTTTTATGGTACAGTACAGACTGAATAAAGAGGTCCAGCAGTGTCTAGCGATTACTGACATAAAAAATAAAGTTCCTTGCTCAATATCAAATGCAGTTGACACGACCAGAAGAATACGGGAATTTTCGTACGCTATCCACGTCATGAATTGAGTAACAAATGGTTGATGTGATAAAACTGATGTACATTTTAACAATGGCATCATCAACTTCAATTATCGACAAGATAGTTCTCCAGAATCAACGGGATTATTTATTAGATAGATGAACAACTTTTATTCTCTTGGTGATGCTTTGTACAAAACGCACAGGCTCACAAAATGTTGATGAAATGGGGAAGCGTTCTAGCCAATATAGTAAAAGCTTTGGTTCTGAAAGAACACATTGGCCGCTAAGAGTAACCACTAATAGTACCTTAGAAATACCTAAATACTTATGGAAAAGAGGTTGCATCTCTCTCCCAACAGCAGCATCATTTCGGTATCTCTAGGTCTCCAAGTTGCAATCGTCACTCATCAGTAAGACTAATTCTGCTTGGACAAGTTACAATTTGCTTGCCAGTAGAGTTCCTGTAAAACTTTCACTGTCTGTTGCAGAAACTGAACATAAACGCGAATTTTCGTTGACGTCATGAATAAGAGAAATGCAGATGTTTGCTGGATATTTGCAACAAAAGAACCAATACAGACTTTTGGAGCAGAAAACATATTTGAAAAATCCTTTGTATTCCATATAATACCGAAGATCCACAATGTAGGTCAGTCTGCTGATTTTGCCATTGTAACACATACTTCTGTGGGTCACAAGTAGACGAACTGAACTCACTGCGGAACTACTGAACTAGGGTAGTTCCTCTTCTACTCAATATGTTTGCCTGCAGTTACCGTGTTTCTTCCATCCACTCAACGACTTGTCCTTAATTTTTAATTAAATCACCTTCCTATTTATTCCTGTTTGGATTTACCAGGTTAACATTCTCATGCTCACAGCTCTGGTTTGAATATTTTCTGGCGTATGAGACTTTTCCAACAATGTCATTCAACACTTTTTTCTTTCTGTCGAGATATCATCATTGTCTCAGAATGGACAAAAGATCATAGATATGAGATTTTCTCTCAGTTGTGTTTACAATAATTAAGAACTAGGTTTCTAGACCAACCCTGGGGCTGTAACTATCATAAGCCTAAATTTTAGTATTGCTGGAAATACTAAGTTAAGTCACAATCATTTTCATAGTTTCAGAGCTTTGAATGACTAATGCTGCCTCATTTAACATCCAGCTGTAAGTTTGTGCCCACACAACAAAATTTATCTATGGTTGTAAATGAAATTTCCAGTATGCACTGGGTTACTTTGCACTACTCCTGAAGGCAGTGTCAACACATATGGCTTCTTAGCATTTTGGACTACAAACCTCGCTGTTATGTCACGTGCCATATCACATTGACGTCTTTGCTATTTCCAGTAATCTGTCAAATATTATGTTGAGCATTCATGGTGACAAGTAGAATCTTGTCCCAAATCAGTACGCATTTTAAATGTACACGGCATCTTCTCTCTCATATTTGTACCTTTGCTCTTGTCCCTGTCCGTCTCCTCAGTACACCCACTAACTTTTTTGGATTTCAACACTCCCTCACATTGTTGTGTAACCTCTGTCTGTGACCATTGTCCTGTGATGGAAAAATCTATTAACACTGAAGAAATGTGTTAGTTAAATTCCTTGCACTTCGCCCATTGTCTCGTAATATGGAGGCTCATTGAAAAGTAATGCTGCCGAATTTTTTTATTCTGTTCTCAGTATCAATTTAGGTATTACTAATCATGCATATTACGTGGTCGAATTCCCATTTCACTGACAAATTGCAACATTACTATTATGCAGCTTCTAATTGTAGTGTGTAACATTGCAGTGTGTAATGGAACTATGTTATTGCATGTGAAAGAGTGTGCTCTAATCAAGTTTGTAACTGCACAAAATGAGCCTTCAATTGAATCAACAGAAGAACGAAACCAGTGCATTGTTTTCACTACATCAACGTCAGTAATGTCAAAACATTCAGTTGTTCGTACTCATAATGAAGAAAACTGAACTCCTACCCTCAGCTCAAAGTGGACAGCTGCATAGGCGAACACTTAAAGACATCTTTGAAGAATTAAGTCTTATAGTGATAAAGTTGCGCAAGTAGAGGTGAGGCTGTGGCTCCATCAACTCACTGGGAGAAATGTTTTCATTGCCAATGTGGCTTTGTTGCAACATAAACACGTAGAGATAAAGAATAAAGGTGTAGAATGTTTATAAAGTTTTATTCAAAAATCTGTACGAGTTTTCACATAAATTTGGAGGCATTACTTTTCAACATGCCTTCATAAATGTGATTTAAAGTTCTCATTGCTGCCTACTGACTTCCAATTGCTTCTACAGTTAAACTGTGCAAGGCAATTTACATTGTGTTGGAGTATTAGTGATACCAATACAACTCTCTTTTTCCAGTAACCCACAACAGAGGCAATATTGTAGAAACATCTGACATTTGCAAAAACAGTTTTTTAGTTCAGGTGCTTGTGAATGCAGTGCTTGTATCAACAAGTGTCAGGAAGCATATATTGGTGCTCGAAACTGTAATTTATACATCACAGTCATGTTGTCCGATACTGGAATAAATATTATGTCACACTGTTCTTACAAAATTCTGTGCAGATTGATGTATAGCATATAGTTCTCAAAAAACACATTACCTACCAGTTCTGAGCTGCCTCCTTTGTACTACATGTGTATACACTATGCACCACACAAAATGCACAGATTAATTACACTCCATTTACAGTACCTATTTGACATACATAACATTAAAATTGGTATTCTTTGTCCACGAGAGGGGAGGACACTTCTGACTGGTTTGATGTGGGCTGTCATGACTTGGGGTCCTGTGCCGGTCTCATCATCTCATAGCAGCAATGGTATCCAACATCTTCAACTACTTGTTTGGTATATTCCAATGTGCATTACCCTATAGTTTTTGCCCTCTACAACTCTGTCTAGTATCACATAAGTAATTCTCTGTTGTCTTCATATTCAAATCCTATTACACTGTCCCTTCCCATCAGTGTTTTCCATAAGTGCCTTTTTATTAATTCTATGGAGAACCTCATTCCCAATCACCCAGTCATATCAGTTCAATTATTTTGATCAGTCTTTTGTAATAACACATCTCAGATGGTTCAGTCATTTTATTTTCTGTATTCCACCTCCATCTAGCCAGTAATGATTCTAGCTCTTCTTGTTTTACAAAGCTAGATACTATTACTTAAAAACACAAAGATATACAGTGATCAGACAGAACATTATGATCACCTAACTAATAGACAGTATGTCCACTTTCAGCATGGGTAACAGCAGCAAGGCATTGTGGCCTGGAAGCGATGAGGCCTTGGTAGGTATTTTAAGGGAGTTTTTTTTGGGGGGGGGGGAGTGACCAGTGAGCTCTGAAGCTATGTTCAATCACATCCCAGAACTATTCGATTGGGTTCAGATGTTGCGAGTTGGGGGAGAAGGAGCCAGCACATCAACTGGGACTCACCACTGTGTTCCTCTAACCACTCCATACTACTCCATCACACTCCTGACCTTGTGACATGGTGCATTGTCTTGTTGAAAAATGCCAGTGCTGTCGCGAAACGTTACTTATGAAGTGGGATATGTCTTCTGCAACTAGTGTATGATAGCCCTTGCCCCTTGCCTATCACTGTGCCCTAGCTGAGTTCCATTGGTTGCATGATGGCCACATGCATGATCCCCAGATCATAATGGAGCTGCCACCAGTTTGTCTCTAGCCGTAGTACGAATTTCAAGACAAAGAATTGTTCCCATGGAAGACGACAAATCTGCGCCCTCCCACTGGCATGATGAGGGGGTTCATCAGACCATGTAACACACTGCCACTGTGCCAACGTTCAGTGCCAATGGTTACTTGCCCATTTCAGTTGTAGTTGCTGTTGATGTGATGTTAACATTGGCATGTTCAAGAGTCGTAGGCTGCAGAGGTCCATCAGCAGTGTTATGTGCATTGTGTGTTCAGACACCCTTTTCTCTGACCAGCATTAAAGTCTGATGTTAGTTCTACCACAGTTCACTGATACTACATGTACCATGCATGTGCGACAGTCATCCTTTGCCAGGTGACACTGTTATCACATGGATGGGTTTATATTGATACTATTGCAGAGGATGGAAAAAAACAGTTTTAACGGTATAAAGTTAATTTTTAACTTTAAATGAAATGGGTTAAAATCAAATATTAAAGTTTTGTACCACATTAAAGTGCAATACAGTAATATTAACATATAAATTATGTACCGGGGTGTGTGGGTGTGTGAAGAGCGTGATGTGTTGAGTAGAAGCACAATGGAAAGTAAGTTGCAGGATTGCGTTCATACACTTCACTCCTTAATAAGCCTGCAAAATGGTGAGCAGGAAATTTCCCACTCTCTTAACAGCACTGTTACAAAAATTAAGAGCAGGGGATTCCACAAAATTATATGGACCATTCCACAGTTTGGTTAATGAATTACTGGGGACCCAGTATGAAGATATGCCCATGGCATGGGCAGGGGAAGGTGGAGGGTGGAGGGTAAGCGTGAAGGTGTTTTGTTTCTTTTCAACAACATGCATTAATGCTTCACTAATAATGGTAATACAAGTAACATATGGACAAAATCTGTATGACTGTTTATACTGTTTTACACCGCTAGAGGGAGAAATTTTTTGTGTCATCCAGTACAGTAACTAAAATGTTTTTCCAGGGAAAGCAACTTCCCCACTACAACTGTAGCTCGATTTTCAGTTTACATACAGTCTATACCTCCCAGCATTCCCTGTCCAGTCCTCTTCTCTTAGCTGGCATTTATACATGGCGATTTTTTCCACCATGTACAAACTCTAGGGATTGATTGATGAGAGGTAGAGACCATTTATGTAATCATATAGAGACTGCGACCTAGACTGCGCTGTACCAAGCTGCCACAGTTGCAATAAGTACTGAAATGGTTTCCATGTGACTCCCTACATGTATGTGCTGTAGCATGTTCTGTCTCAAGCTGTTTGGTCAAGCTGCAACTAAACGGTGGCAAAGCCAGGATGAATACATTGCTCCAATGTCTCCACATCTGGAATGGGCTCTGCATATACAGTACTTCTGAGATAACCAGAAATGGAATGGGTTGAGATCTGGTGAATGAGCAGGTCATGCTACTGGACCCCGCCCCCTCTTCAAATACAGATACATCTACCAGTGGAGACAACTGAGACGGGTCCAGACATGAACAGTGAAGTGGGCTGGAGCACCATCATATACAGCCACATAATCCTTTGTTCACTGATCCTGATGATTCACTGTCCCATAGATGACTTATGAAAGCTGAGGATACCACTCTGCATAAAGGTGACCTCATCTGTGGATAGGATGGATGACAAATCTTAGAACTGTGGTTGTCTGGTGAAGGGAGTAGAGACGAAACTGCTCCTGATGTGGAAAATCTGTCACTAGAAAGCAAGCCCTGTTGTCTTAAGAGTTAATGGTAGCAACAATTGTCATAGAGAATGTTCCACATGGTCATAAGGGCTACACTGTACTGGCAGGCCGACTGTCTGGAACTAACACAGCAATGGCCTTCGACAGTGTTAACTACATTTTCCTTTAAGTCTGGTGTCTGCATATTTAGGGTACACCATGATTTCCTGCTTCCTGAAACAACCCTGTCTCAGAGAAACAGTGAAACACTGTTGCCAAAATTGAATGGTGTGGTTGTTATTGGCAGGGATAGGTCCCCTGATACAACCCTGCTAGCCATCGCCATTCGCCTTTCCATAAGGAAACATCACGTTTGCAAGCTCTCAATACGAATATGGAACGATTGTGTACAATGCTGTATCACATCCACTACAAGGTGAGTCAATAAGAGAAGTGAATCGGACACATTACCAATTACTATGTTAGGAGAGGATCCTATGGCAAGATGTATGAGAAACAATATTACTTTCTAGTAGGAAACCATGCATACAGTAACTGTGGCTCGATGATATGGTACATATTAGAACACACTCTATGTAACAATGTGTGATTTAATAAATGCTCTCTAGCATGGAAATCGTTCATTTTGGACATAGGATCTTTTCTGTATTGTATCCCCTCATCCATCAATCCCTGTAGTTCGTAAATGGTGGAAAAAACACTATATGGTGGTGTTATTTTCAGATTATTAAATCAATACTCACTGCATGTATTATGTGAGGTAATGTGTAAAATACAAGCCTGAAATAGGGCCGAGAAGTACTTAGTTTGTAGATGTGATAGTGTTGGTGGCAAAGGGACTGGATTGGTAAATGTGTCACCTGGTTGCTGTCTACCATTGAAAGCATGCTGTAAAGCTGTGTAATTATGTTGCTGTCACTTGGTGAAAGAACAAATCATCAGAAAGGTACTGCAGGTCTCTCACTATTGATTGTGTTAGTGATAGGATGCATAAATCTTTTACATGTAGGAGTAAGTGGAACTTATTGCAGTTGTGAAATGGGCTGCACTAAGTGGACCTACATACCATACATCCATAGTATATCTTCCAAGATGGGCGTGAGTATGTCTGATGGAATGGGACTGACCATATTCCATTTAGAACAGTAGTCTGCTGTAATGCATTGCTTGTCTTATGGTGAAATATCTTACGTTCTGTAACAGGTTACCAATCTCTGTTGTAGAGAAATGCAATTTAAGACTCTGGGTCTCTTCATATGTTGGTAAGCAAAAGCTGAAGACGTGCATTTTGAAATCCCTGATGCCATGAAAAATATTCCAGAAAGGCCTAGAAAAGACAAAGAAATTGAGATTATCACATATATATTGATGGAGTGTCACAATTCCGACAGGCTCTTCAGTGTGGGGGACACTCACAGCTCCTCTGTTGAGATTTTTTTTACATAATACCTCACCAAACAACTTCAACAAGGTACTTCCTCAACAATCTGAAAATAACTCCACTGTACAAACATGAGCTCAATGAAGTTATTTTCTCTACTCACACAGGCGAACTGGACAGTAAATGCTGGGGAGGTATAGTCCGTCTAAATTGAAAAGCCAGCAGCACTCATGGTGAAGGAATTTTCACCTCCCGCAAGAAAGCTACAACTCCCATAAAGGATGACACAATCAATTTCCCCTCTAACAGCGTAGAACAGTCTGGAAAGATTTTCTGAGACTCTGTATGTGTTTCTTGTGTTAATGTCATTAGTAACTAATATCAGCTTTCCATTAGGTCTTGACGCATTCTGTGGAAAATAAATGGCCTCCAGGCATAACTGCAGACTGTGGCAGTGAGCTCTTCATAGGCACATGGTGGAAAGTTGTAATAAATTTGTGAGACACCATTTGCTTGCTTCTTGTGACATGGTGGGGTAGATAGAATGGGGAATCACCACCTTTATCTTCAGTTTGCAGGCCTGTGAAGGAAGGAAGAGCATGAACATAATCTGGCAACCTATAATTTCTTTGGTTCTACTCCCCTTACCTCCCCATCACCCTGTTGCACTCCCAGAACATGATTTGTACTGTAATATGGCTGTACTACACTTACACATGGTACACAAATTTGTTTTTGAACCCCTCCATGTAAAGATAATTAATTTCGTATAGTTAAAGCAATATTTTTAATAATTGGTTTTTCTATTCCCTGAAATGCAGAAGCTATTACTCATAGATGCAAAAGGAACATTCTTAGCAAATTTAATGTAGTTTGATTCTGTGTGGGGAAACATTTTCATTCGGAACTGCAGTTTTTGAGTTACTCGAAATAAAACGTAAAAAGTGATCTTTAAACATCACTGCCCCATCCCAAGACTCACATCCTACCACTCTGGATTTTTACCATACTGATCAGGACACTCCCTGTTGACACTAGGCAAAAATTAGTGGCTACACGATATTTTTCCCCTAATCGAACATCTTTGGACTTCACAGACTGGGCTATAAATAGAGTGTTCAGTGGTCATTGAACAAATGACCACAGCATTCCTTAACTTATCACAATAATTTACAGAATTCCATACTGTTCTCACAATTTCTCGCTCTGTCACCACACCTGTTCAGTCCACGTATTGCACCCTCTATACCTTTTAAAGTTTTCTGTGAAATACTGTCATTACTGGCGATCTACAGCTTACAGCACTGGATATGAAAGACCATTATTTGATGTTATTTCTTGTAACATTATCACTATTTTTATGGTGTTACACACACGTAATATTTATATTTTTTCTCTCACTTTTCGTTTTCCAACTTTTATATGGGACTTATCTGCTATTCCCATGAAAACTGACCATCTTTATTACAGATAACAGTGATGCAGATGGTGGTTTCCACTCATTATACCAATGGTGATGATGCATACATGAGGTGCAAACAATTATGAAGAAAGTATCTGGTTGATCTGCAACAAGTGCCCAGTGATTGAAGTTTCTCACTTCCAGGAGATCACCTGAGATTTTTGTAAGAACTGAAAAAGTTTTCCAATATTAAATATTTTTTATGCCATTCCTAACACATCCCATTGTTCTTCCCCTCATTAGCGTGGTGTTAAAATTTTTTTCAAATAACCAAGTGTTTCTTCCTCTCACATTGTTTAATGGTCTCACTGTGTTAAAAATCCACACCAGATTCATGTGCATATAAAAAAAACAGCATTTTCCTATCTCATAAGGTATCAAATACATTCCTCTGTAGTTTTCTCATGCTCATATTATGCGGTGTTACGGCAGAAGAGTCACCTGTACTGGATAGTGATGGCACAATTTAATTATTGTATAAAAGCAAGGAATACGAATTTGTTGCTTGTAGGTCATTTGTAATGCTGTTTATATTTTGTCACCCTATACCGGGAAAAGCTGCATGAATGGTCAGTCACATCTGGATAAGAGTTCAAAGTGGTGAGGAGATTGTCAACTTGCTGTAAATGATCAGAAAAGTAACCAAACTGTTGAGATCATCAGTCTGTTCAGAAATGTAAAACTGTACTTATATAGCACACTTTGGTTCACTGGTAAAATGCAACTAGTCCACAAAGGAGATTGCTTATAAAACAGTTGTACAATTCATACTGCAAGCCTGCTCAGGTGTGTGGCACCTACACCACATATGACTATCACATCTGAGCACCATAAATGTTCACATGTTTGTTTGACCCATGTGACAGTGTCATGCAGATGCTAAGAAACGAGGCACATCGATGTTTTTAAGATAGATGCCAACTATCCTATGAAAGCCTAGTTACAGAGATTTAAGAACCAGCTGTAAGTGACGAATCTAGAAATGTACTACATCCTATTATGTCTCACTTCCCCAGGGAACGTAAAGACAAGACTTGACTAATTACAGGATGCACAGAGTCAAATGGCTCTGAGCACTATGGGACTTAACTTCTGAGGTCATCAGTCCCCTAGAACTTAGGACTACTTAAACGTAACTAACCTAAGGGCATCACACACATCCATGCCCGAGGCAGGATTCGATCCTGCGACCGTAGCGGTCGCGCGGTTCCAGACTGTAGCGCCTAGAACCGCTCGGCCACCCAGGCCGGCTGCACAGTCATTTTCATGGCCATTTTCCTGCACTCAGTTTGTGAATGGAATGGAAGAAGCCCTAGTTACTGGTACAGTAGGAAGTACTATCTGCCGTATAACTCTCAGCAGATTCCAGAGTATGGATTTTCATGAGGACATGGATGTAAATGCTCTTCACTCTTTTTCCATTTTTCCTTCCATTTACCTATAATAATACAACACAACATCTCCACTGAGTTAGACTCTACACTTCGAGTGCACTGAAAGGATGTTTGCTGTACTTGCAATCGGTAGACTACCCACCCCCCACCCCCCTAACCCCTCTAGACTCAACCTATGCTAGTCCATATCCTCTACCCATATCCCCTTTCTTGCTCTCACCTCAAAACACACACACACACACACACACACACACACACACACACACACACACACACACACACAGAGTTCCTGTCCCTTCAGAGTAGTGGCATGTGAAGAACTGCACTGCTAGTCGTCACTAACCATTAGGAGATACAGATAAAAGTCTAATTCTGCCCTCTTGAGACTATTTGTGTGTGTATGGATGGACAGAGACTAATCTAGCAGTGCTGAGATTAACAATTCCCTTTGTGTATGCCCTGATTCCTCTTATTTTATCACCATTTCTCCTGATGTAGGTGTGTCGAAGCATATTTTGGCATTCAGAGGAAAAGAAGTCGGTGATTGAAATTTTGAGCAAAGAACTCAATACAAAGAGAAACGCTTTTCTTCTGTTTGACACCTGAACTCATAACGTACACATTACACTTTCCCCCCTAATTTGCAATAATACAAAACAAGTTGTCCTCCTTTGAACTTTTTCGGTCCCCTCCATTAATCCTATCTACTAAGGATCCCATACTGTTCAGCAACACTCCAGAAGATAGCAGACAAGCATAGTGTAGGTAGTCTACTTGATTTGTTGCACCTTCTACGTGGACTAACAATGAAGCACTTCAGTTCACCTTCCCACAACATTTTTTTATGTTAAGGTTTTTGTAATTTTAGTCCCTGGGTGTTTTGTGGAATCTACAATCATTACATCTGTATGATTTATCATGTAAACCAAAATTCAGTGGCGTTCTGCAGTTCTGGTGTGGGGGGACCTCACACGTTCTATTGTTCAGTTCAACTACCATTTCCCACAGCCTTCATGGCAACAATCAGCACGGAGCTGTTTACAACCAATTGAATTGAGTGATTACAAATTCCTTGCCACGTCCTTTTATTCCAAATATGATTGTATACATCACTACCATTAATTTATATATCGAGGAAACAACATAGGATAGAAACAAAGTATTCCATGATCTAGGATTGTTAGAGAAATCAATGAACATATTTCGTAACAAGTATGAAGAATTGACATTACATAGGTTAGAATCATTAGGTTTTCGGTGGAAATATAATGATAAAAATAATAAATGTAAGTCTTTGGGAATCAATATAAAGCAAAGTTTCAAACGTTTGCTGAGCTACTGCACTTGTACTTTGGGTCATGAAGTAACAAAACTGCTATGCACTGTTCTGTTCATGCATTGGATTTGGAGGCTACCAGACTGAATCACAGAAAATTATTTTGTTTGAAGAAATTGACTGATTGAAATGGTATCCTTATCTATTTTCAAAATATACTGTTGAGGTATGACCAGTTACTGTATGTATTGAAAACTGACTAGTATTTAGTGTAATCCACACAGGCATGGTTATATTTCATATGAATGACTTTATAACTGTCACTGAAGTTATGGTAACTAAGTTACATACTGTTAAAGCAGAATTCCATGTACCAGTCTACTACAAAATGGCAATATACATAAAAGGGAGAAAATAAAGCAATATTTTGATATGGGAATGAAGAATGTGCCAAGACCGCTATACAACCATACAGACACCAATGAAAGTTAAACACCTTTTTTGGAACGAAGTGTAGCAATGTAATGTAAAGTAATTAGCAATAATGCCAATCAATAATGTTAGTTTAAGCAGTGAAAAATAACACGAGATAACACAAATCACACTGAACAGATTCAGAAGGGTAGGTTGCAGTAGGTACTGGGAGATGAAGATTGCACAGGATAGAGTAGCATGGAGAGCTGCATCACACCTGTCTCTGCACTGAAGACAACAACAACAACAACAATAAACAAATCCTTTTGTGATCCACAAGGATTGTTAGTATTAAATGCCATCATAGAGTGCTCTAAGTATGAAGAATGTTTATTACATAGGTTTGAATCGACAGGTACTTGTGCGCACTTCATGGTAAAAATAATGAACTGGTACTTACAGTCTTATATAAATTGGAGAGGTCTGTCTACATTCACATCTTAATTCTGCAAACCACTGATGTGCACGGCAGAGGTAACATCCCACTGGCTTTTTCCCCATTCTATTCACACATGGAGCGCAGGAAGAATGACTGTTTAAATGTGTTCATGAAATCTGTAATAAATCTAATTTTGACGCGACACATATGGGAGCTATACACATGGGACCTCAGCACCAGGTGCTTGTAATTACAGAGCAGCTACTTGCACAGGTTCAGTATGGAATTTGATCATCATACCAAAGCAAAACTTGGTAGCTGCATTAATTGGGGAACTCGATGACACTGGAAAAAGCCAGTTCCGACTTCGGACACCCCAGTGCAAAATTTGACACTGTGCACTGTTTGTCTGACACTATGATATACATGCTGTCATTTGACAATCCATAACATGAGTGAACAGTGTGGCTATCAAGTGAGCCCATGGGCTGTTAGTGAAACAGTTTTCTGTTAAGAGCAGGAATTACAATGCTGCACTGACACAGTAAGGTCTGCGGAGAGGACCAATGTCATTAAATGGTTTAAAGGAGATGACAATGAAATTTTAAAACGTAAGTGAGCTTGGTGCAGCATCTGGAAGAGGGAGGCGCCCCATGTGGATGGAGTTGTTGATTGCTATAACTGAGCATGTGGCCATGTCCCAGATAGGGCTAGCGTTCGTGTTGTGTCATGACAATTGTTCTTTCCACAGTGTGGCGTGGAGTATCTGACTGACACTTTTATTGATACCTGTATCATAATGTCATTTTTTTGTTTTTTGCTTTGCTTTGATTGGGTCAGTTTGGCTAGACCACCAGAGTGCCTATCTTATGTGCTGCTGCAGATAAGGTGAGTACACCATTTGTTTGCAAATTTTATTTACAAGCATCAAACAGCAGCGACTTATTTTCAGTTATCTTTGTGGATACTGTTTACTTTCTAATTTCTTGCATGTCTGAATACTTACCAGGCATAGTCTAGCATCCTAATAACTGGGTAGTGTACAGTTTTTCCATCTATGGTATGAATAGGGACTGACTGCTCTGTTCAGATTTGAGCCTAGTTGGTGACTTAGCAAACAGCTCCAGGTGGTGTTGGCTTCGGCCACACAGCTTCAGTCTGTTGCCAATGGGCATCACTATAGAAGACTAGACATCTACTATGTCCCACACATCTCCCAATTGGTCAACTACTGTGGCCCTCTTTGGAACTGCCTGCACTGGAGCTGACCCCTCACCTGCAGTCGAGTCATAAGTAGCTCCAACAAAAGAATTTCTGAGGGGCTGACCAGAGTTCCACCCCAGATAGTATGACAAACAAGTTCTGGGAGCTATTTGTAGCTGACGAAATTCCTGAGCCAGATGAAGGCATTCCTCCTTTCCAGAACAAGCTTCTCAGTCCACAAGGTCTGGGCATTCACAGGGGGGGGGGGGGTATTTACTGGTAGTTGGGAGTTCCAACATTATGGGATATGGCTGCTGAGGAGGGGAAGGAATCCATTGTGCATTGTGCACTGTGCACATATAAGGAGGAATTTCGGAAGGCATTATCCTAGATGGGGAATTGGTGCTTCCAGATACCATGAAAAACAAAGTGTGCTGCCAAGTGCAGGTAGTGGCTCATGTTGGAACTAAAAAGATGTCTTGCATTGGATTGGAAGAGATTCTCTATGGTTTTGAGTGGCTAGTTGAAGTAGTGAAGATCAAGTCTTGGTTGTGATATGAAGGCAGAGCTGCCATCTGTAGCATCATATGCATAACCAACTGTGGTCCTTGGGTACAGAGGCCAGTGGATGGCTCGAATCAAGGGTCCAGATGGTTCTGCAAGCATGTAGGCAGAAGATTCCTTGACTTGCACCATAGAGCGGTGGGTTTCTGGGTTCCGCTTAGTAAGTCAGGAGTCCACTATACACAGGAAGTGGCATCTGTGTGAAGGGAACTGGGCAGTATTGTTAGGTTCCTGTGCAAGGAACATGTTCTTACAAACTGCTAGTGAAAAAGTTCAGATAACCAGCTTATGCAACAGACTGTACAACGATACATTGCCACCAACATACATCTCAGAAGGCTTAAGAAGACAGGATAAAAAAATGAGGGCTCCTATGGAAGCATATAGCCAGTCAATTCTCCATCATTCCAGTTGCAAGTGTGACACAATGTTAATGTTCATAGGTGGCCTAAGGTATCATCTATCAAGCACTGTATGTCAGCTAAAGAAATATATATCTAGTTGTAGATAACTGTGAAGACTTGGGAGCTCTACAAAATAAATAGTGACTAAAAGCATCATATATTGTCTAGCAGGATTGAAGCTAGGTTGGGTTGTAACCCTCTCAAAACTGACAAACTCACTCAAGGGGTCTGCACCTGGGATTATTCAAAAGGAAATCACTTTTGACATGAGTTAGCATTGACCCACTCAAGAGTCACCACACATAGTGCAACCAGTTAGGTTACTGTTAATAACTTGCCTAATGAATGAAAAACTTAATAAATTTAGACAGTGTTGTCTATGGAGTGCAGCAACCTGATGCTAACTTTGGTTCAAACAACTGTCAATATCATGTTAACATTTGTTTATTATTATCTGTTTCGGCTTTTGTTAAAACCATCTTCAGAGTTAACGCCCCCTATGGCTGGTGCTGGCAACAGATCAGTTCTTCACAATACCATGATCGTGCACAGCACCAGCCATAAGGGTTCAAAAAATTTGAGGATGGCTTTAACATAATCTGAAACTGGTAATAATAAACTAATGTTATGGTAATCTCGACTGCTGCTTTAATCAATGAGAGACATTATCTTGTTTACTATATTTTTATTAAAAACGGCCAATTTTGGTTTGATTGGTAGGTCATCTCCAGATCTAGGTTGGTGTATGGAAGAATGATGTGCAACAATACAAAAAATTATTTGAGTTCCACTATAATGCTTACGCTTACAATGGTACAGCAAATGACATTAAAACATGAAATTATTTGTACTTGTTTCAGCCAGGTGTAGTTTGTCACTGGTGCTAAAAATGTAACCTAAAACAGTGTTACACAAAGTAAAACCGCACAAGGTACACATTTGTCAACAACCATAAAATCAGAAGTACTGACAATAGCAATAAGATGATTTTACATA
Source organism: Schistocerca piceifrons (assembly GCF_021461385.2). Lineage (NCBI taxonomy): Eukaryota > Metazoa > Arthropoda > Insecta > Orthoptera > Acrididae > Schistocerca > Schistocerca piceifrons. Next base: position 136,129,348 of record NC_060148.1, on the reverse strand, counting down.
GCTGGAAAGAGGGGTATCTTGATTGCTTGAAGAGCAGCAAATTTATACTTCCAAAAGAAATGAGTATTAATGAACAAAACATATTTTCCTACACCACTTATTTATATTTATGACAATGTTCTCCAGTAAACATACGATCTCCAGTGGCTCACTACTCCCATCAATGTGGATTTTTTTCATGTCTGCCAGCCATGGAAAGATGGTGGTTGGTGCATACTGGCCTGCATAAACATACAGGTGTTATTTGTCACACAAACTGCTGTGACATGTGGTACACCTCTGTGGCCATTCTGTTTCCCCTCACTATTATCTTGCAACTGTCTCAATACGTACTGTAATTATTCTCTAAAACACAGCTGTTTTTATAACCAGATTCTGTTTCCTACTTGAATCAGATTTTCAAGTAATAATCCTTTATTCTATAAATGGTAAGTTCTTCCAGTTGTGTTTTAAGAAATGAAGTATCCAAACTATACAGGTCTGATGTGTGTTTTAAAAGTACGATTCCTATCTCACAAAATATATAAACATACACAGAAACATACACATTACAGTAAGATTGTTTCTCACATGTGTGGTTTCACTTTTATCATGGGAGACACATTGTTTCAAATTTCACGATCTTATCAATATCATTGCAAGAATTTCATCTTATGCCACAACCATGACACTGAAAGTGAGTTACCTGTTCCAGTATTACATTATTTGTAACAATTTTTGATCTGATATATGAATTTTCCCTTGACTACCGTAACACTTGTTTTCTTAATGGAGATTTTCATGTGACATTCAGAAGCCAACAAATCAAGATGATAGACAGCTCTCTGAAGATTCTCTTCATTTTCTTCAATTGTTATGAATCATATGGATATGAGCAGGGAACATAGTTCCAGAAATGAAGACATTAGGAATGAATTGCAAGTTGATTCAATGCACATGAAATGGAAATGGATGGTGGGAACATGTAAATAGAAAGCCTGAAAGCAACTTCCTAAACTAATTCTTGATTACAAACCACAAGGGGCAAGAAAGAGGTGAAGATAACAGAAGGGATTGCTAGAAAATGTTGACCAGCAGAGGTGAAATCACCTAACACATGATGAGAGAAGAACAAAAGGAAGGATTATGTAGTGCATTGTACACAATCAAATTTATTAGATCAACATAATTTCTCTTTACAGATAATAAACTTGAGAACGCGATCGGCTGAGGGCATGTCATCAGCTAAAATGGAAGATGTATCAGGCGACAGCTGTAGATGGGCGCGTAACAGAGTAAAATAGAGGCACTCAAGTGAAAGGTGTCTCACTGTCCACAGTTGAGAGCAATGGGGGCAAAGCGGGGGAGGATCGCCACTTAAAAGATGTCGATGTCAAAAGACAGTGCCCTGTCCGGAGTCTAGTTTAAATTACCTCCTCCTGACGACAAGTTCGGGAGGAAGAGGTCCAAGCACAAGGAAGAGCTGTCACGTCCCTCGATTTATTATTGGGAAGTGTAGACCAATGTGCTTGCCATGAAAGAGCAACACGACGACATAAAACACTCTGTAGATCGGCGAAGGGAACCATGCGAACAGCAGGCTGAAGAAGAGAGACTGCAGCCTTGGTCGCTATATTGGCCGCCTCATTTCCACGGATATGAACGTGTCCTGGGATCCAGAGGAACGCCACAAAAGAGCTCGAAATCTAAGCAAAGTGTTGACCCAATGAGTTAGAAATTGCGACGAGGTCCACTAAGGCATCATGCACGACAATGAGCTCAGAGATCAGGGAGAGACTAGGAGCGCCAGACAACCGTCGAATTCAACTACAAATTTCAGAGGAGGTAGTGAAGGTGTTAAAAGAGCGAGTAAAAAAGTCCCAGCTTGCCTTCTTGCTATCGCGGATGGTATCGCGCACGTAACTGCTTATAGTGGATACACTTGGCCGAAGTAGGATGGTGGCGGAAAACGCTAAGAGCACGTCGCCGCTCACGTATTGCGTCATGGCATGCGTCGTTCCTCCAAGCAAGTAGGGGGCCTGAGGGCAAATCGGAGGTGCAAGGTATTGAATGATATGTGGCTGTAAGAATAACTTCTGTAATATGAGTGACCTGTTGGTTGACGCTGGGAAAGTGACGGTCATCGTATGTTGCTAGAGACGAAGAAAGTGTCCAATCGGCTTGGGCAAACTTCCAGCGTCTCGGGCACATAGATGGCAGTTGTGGCTCCAGTTTAAGGACACATGGAAAATGGTCACTCGAGTGTGTATCATCAAGAGCGAACCATTCCAAGCGCCGAGCTAGCTGAACAGTACCGCCCAAAAGGTCCAAATGAGAGAAATTTGTCGTGGAGGCAGACAAAAACGTAGGGTCCCCAGTGTTGAGGCAAACTAGATCCGCTTGGTGGAAGACATCAATCAATAGGGAGCCTTGCGGACAAGGACGTGGAGATCCCCAAATCGGGTGGTGGGTATTGAAGTCCCCAACCAGCAAATGGGGGGGGGGGGGGAGCGGGAGCTGACCAAGGATATGAAGGAGATCACCTCTTGCCATCGGTATGGACGATGGAATATATCAGTACAAAGAGAGAGGATGTATCCAGAAAGGGAAAGACGGACAGCAACAGCTTGGAAGGAACTGTTTAAGGGGATTGGGTGATAATGGACAGTGTAATGGAGAAGAACCGGGATTCCTCCATGTGCTGGAGTGCCATCAACAGTGGGGAGATCAAACCCGACAGACTGGAAATGAGGGGAAAGAAGTTATCATGGGGATGCAGCTTCATTTCCTGAAGACAGAAGATGACCGGCGAGTAGGATCGTAAGAGGATCGACAATTCATCCCAATTGGCTCTAATGCCGTGGATATGCCAATGGATAATGGACATAGGCGGGACAGAAAAGGGAAGAATCTTATCACGATGGCTCTCAACTCAACGACTGCTGAGGGTCGGCGGCCGACAGTGAGAACGGCATTCAGCCAAAGGCAGAATATCCTGATCCATAGGTTGTTTGGGAGCAGCTCCTGCCACCAGCTATCTGCCGGTTGATCGGCCGCCAGCAGTGCACTTTGGCGACACGGAAGATGGCCGAGGGCGGTTACCGCCAGGTGGCGCTGTAGATGAGACACGCCGCGGCGGAGGAGGAGAGGAACTGGGTTTCTTATGAGCCTTCTTGGAAACAGGACGTTGAGATGAGGGAGGAATCGACGGTTGTGAAGTCAGGGTACATAAAAAAATCTTGACGAGTAGGCTCCTTTTTGAATGCCGGATGTCTGATTTTGGGGCTCGCGATTCAGCAGAGGATGAAGGGTGAGTCGTAGAGTGAGCAGGTGATAGTGGAGAGGTCGAATGGACGACCTTTGCGCTGGCCGATCTGACGATCGTGGCACTAAAGGTGAGATCACAAGTCTGCATCTACATCTACATGATTACTTTGCAATTCACATTTAAGTGCTTGGCAGAGGGTTCATCGAACCACAATTATACTATCTCTCTACCATTCCACTCCTGAAAAGTCCACGGGGAAAACGAACACCTAAACCTTTCTGATAGAGCTCTGATTTCTCTTCTTTTATTTTGATGATCATTCCTACCTACATAGGTTGGGCTCAACAAAATATTTCCGCATTCGGAAGAGAAAGTTGGTGACTGAAATTTCGTAAATAGATCTCGCCGCGACGAAAAACGTCCTTGCTTTAATGACTTCCATCCCAACTCTCTTATCATATCTGCCACATCCTCTCCCTTATCACGTGATAATACAAAACGAGCTGCCCTTTTTTGCACCCTTTCGATGTCCTCTGTCAACCCCACCTGGTAAGGATCCCACACCGTGCAGCAATATTCTAACAGAGGACGAACGAGTGTAGTGAAAGCTGTCTCTTTAGTGGACTTGCTGCATCTTCTAAGTGTCCTGCCAATGAAACGCAACCTCTGGCTCTCCTTCCCCACAATATTATCTATGTGGTCTTTACAACTGAAGTTGTTCGTAATTTTAACACCCAGGTACTTAGTTGAATTGACAGCCTTGACAATAGTACTATTTATCGAGTAATCGAATTCCAACGGATTTCTTTTGGAACTCATGTGGATCACCTCACACTTTTCGTTATTTAGCGTCAACTGCCACCAGCCACACCATACAGCAATCTTTTCTAACTCGCTTTGCAACTGATACTGGTCTTCGGATGACCTTACTAGACGGTAGATTACAGCATCAGCTGCGAACAACCTAAGAGAACTGCTCAGATTGTCACCCAGGTCATTTATATAGATCAGGAACAGCAGAGGTCCCAGGATGCTTCCCTGGGGAACACCTGATATAACTTCAGTTTTACTCGATGATTTGCCGTCTATTACTACGAACTGCGACCTTCCTGACAGGAAATCACGAATCTAGCCGCACAACTGCGACGATACCCCATAGGACTGCAGCTTGATTAGAAGTCGCTTGTGAGGAACGGTGTCAAAAGCTTTCCAGAAATATAGAAATACGGAATCAACTTGAGATTCCGTGTCGATAGCGGCCTTTACTTCGTGGGAATAAAGAGCTAGTTGCGTTGCACAAGAACGATGAGTTCTGAAACCATGCTGTGTTTTCGCAACCATTTACAATGGGTTCGTGGACTAACTGTTCGAAATAATTTTCGGAGAGAGCATTTAGGACAATCTCTGAAGATGTTTTCTGCCTACCACCGGTTTTGACAAGTATTTTTGCCAACATATCGAGGTAAGGTTGAAGGCCCCACCATGAGTGGGGTATTTATTTGTTATGAGACTCAAATTTTCTCTGAACTGTTCAGCAACTATATCATCGGAGTCTGGGGGTCGGTAGAAGGAGCCAATTATTAACTTAGTTCGGCTGTTAAATATAACCTCCACCCCTACCAATTCGCAAGGAGTATCTACTTCGACTTCACTACAAAGTAAACCACTACTGACAGACACAAACACTCCACCACCAATTCTGCCTAATCTATCTTTCCTGAACACTGTCTGAGACTTCGTAAAAATTTCTGCAGAACTTATTTCAGGCTTTACCCAGCTTTCTGTACCTATAACGATTTCAGCTTCTGTGCTTTCTATTAGCGCTTGAAGCTCAGGGACTTTCCCAGCACAACTACAACAATTTACAACTACAATTCAGACTGTTCCTTGATCCAAGAACGTCCTGTATTTGCCATGCACCCTTTGAGATTGCAGCCCACCCCGTACTTTCCGGAGGCCTTCTAACCTAAATACCCGCCCAGTCCACGCCACACAGCCCCCGCTACCCGTGTAGCCGCCAGCTGAGTGTAGTGAACTCCTGACCTATTCAGCAGAACCCGAAACCCCACCACCCTATGGCGCAAGTCAAGGAATCTGCAGCCAACACGGTCGCAAAACCGCCTGAGCCTCTGATTCAGACCCTCCACCCGGCTGTGCACCAAAGGTCCACAGTCGGTTCTGTCATTGATGCTGCAGTGGTGAGCTCTGCCTTCATCTCTTAAGCAAGACTGGCAGCCTTCACCAAAACAGATAGCCGCTGGAATGCAGGGAGAATTTCCTCATATCCAAAGCGACACACGTCATTAGTGCTGACATGTGCCACCACCTGCAGCTGCCTGCACCCTGTGCTCTTCATGGCATCCGGAAGGACCCTTTCCCCATCAGGAATGACTCCACCCGGAATGCACACGGAGTGCACACTGGATTTCTTCCCCTCCTTAGCCGCCATATCCCTAAGGCCTCCATTACAAAACAAATGCCTAACGACTGCGCCACAGTCTGCCTGAATTTACGATTACAGTAACTGAAACTCGAAATTACACCTCCTATACGAAACTCACACGAAATTTAAGTAAGAATCTACGAAGTAAACACAGAAAAGAAGCCATATACGTACCTTTCTGCACTGTCGATGTGCACCAATTGGGAGCTCAGGCCACCTTAGTGGGCCAAGGAGATGCAAGGACAGTGCTATATTTACCTGTGAGAGGCAAAGTGGGCTTTTTACTGGCAAATAACTTACGAGCAGCAAATGTCGACACCTTTTCCTTCACTCTGATTTCCTGAATAAACCGTTCACCTCTGAAAATGGGGCAATCTAGAGGCAGCAGTGTGGTCACCCAAACAGTTGATGCAACGAGGGGATGGAGGTGGACAAGCACCCTCATGAGCAGCCTTGCCACATAAAATGCATTTGGCCAGATTGGAACACGACTGGCTGGTATGATTGAACCGCTGACACCGATAGCAACACATAGGGTTGGGGATGTAAGGGCAAACTGAAATTATCTCATAGACCGCTTTTATGTTCGATGGGAGTTGAACTCTGTCAAATGTCAAGAAGATAATAAGGGTTGGAACCAAGTCCTCGTCAACCCTTTTCAAGACTCGATGAACAGCCGTTACACCCTCGTCAGACAGGTAGTTTTGAATTTCCTCGTCAGACAATCCGTGGAGGGAGCTGAATTTAGTATGCAGTGCGCTTCCACCTGGACAGGGAAGTTCGCAGCAATTTTTGTGCCAGGAAGGCACTGACTGCTTCTAATTACAAGGTGCTGTTTCGTAAACAGGAACAAGACTTTCAGGACCCGCAACTGCATCGACACCTTTCTGAATGATGAAAAGGTTTACTGTGGAGAAGTCGTGACCTCCGTCCAACCGAGAAACAACAAGGAACTGTGGCACTGATGGAAGAATTGTATGTGACCGAGATTCATTTAACTTTCGCTTGTGAGCGAAAATTGTAGTCGTAGAGGAAACCATTGCGGAAGTATCCCTCATGATTACCAGCGTCGCCAATGGCGCGCTACTTCCTTGTGGGGGCCCTCTCTGAGGGCTTTCCCCCCTTAGGTGATTGTCCACACCTCAGGTCACACCAGCCGAGAAACGGACGGACGGACCAATCGGCACGTTCGGAAGGTACCAGCTCGGGTAATCACCCCTCCCAGGGCTAGACCATTACCAGGGGGTACGTACGTGTCCTACCTGTCTACCCGGGGCTGGGAATTACGCGTTACCTCGTCACCGGCTACACGTGGGAATGCATGGGTCGGCCTTCAGACATGCACAGAGAGGAAAAAAGAGAAAGGAAAGGAAAGGAAGAGAGGTCTCGAACGCCACAGCGGATAAGAGGGTAAGGAGAAGAGACAAGGAGAACAGAAGGACAGACAGACTTTCCAGCGGAGAAAGTGAAGAAGAGAGACTGTCTTACAGTTATGAGCGTCCGTCTCTGGACATAGGCACAATCCATACTCCCAGAGGGGGAGAAGGAGAAGTGGAGAGGCAGAGGCAGAGGCAGAGGCAGAGGCGAGGTGCGGTGAGGTGAGGGACATGGGGGCTGGGGAGGGATGTGGAAAAGGAAGGTATGCAGTCCAGAAAGGAAAGAGGGCCACATTAGCTCGGAGTCCCGTGCTCGCCACACACATATCCACAAAAGAGTTGTGGACCCCCTGGGGTGGGGGGGTCCACGTGGTGTTTCCCATACAGTATACCAATGGAGGAAATTCTTTCCGGACACATGGTGGCAATTATGAAGTGTAACTAGTCCACCTGCTGGCATTTCCATATGACTTGCCATGCCAGTTGCCAGTGACTGCAGGACTTCCAGGAATCATGTGGTTTTTTTGTAAAGACAAATGAACAAATTTTCAATACTGAATTTTTGTGATTACATTTTAAATGCACATCCATTTACGGTTCTTCCTCTGCTTGACATGTGGATTAAAGTTCTTTTAGCATACATTTAGCCATTTTTTTATGAATGGTCTAATTTATAAGCATATTAAAGGTTTCTTTTGTTACATAATAAATATTTTACATTAATGTTGATGAGACAGGAATTTTTACACCCAGTACTCAACTGCTGAATATGAAACCTTCCTCTAATTATTGATCCAAAATAGTGTGCCTTCATTATCGTGTGGTTGATTGCTTTAAATCTTAAACTAAGCATAAGCATACAAGCTGTTTAAGATTTAATTCACTCATTTTTCTGTGTGTCACTCTAGGAGCAAGCTGATAGTCTAGCCCACATGGAAGGAAAAATGGTAGTACTTACAAATTCATTTTGTTCTAATATTAAATCTACACTTGCTGTGGGTATCAAACATTTTATCCCAGAGCAACACAAAGCTGTTCCCATTTAGTTCTCATGTTTATATTATGCTGTGTTGAAAGAAAGAACCACACCAGAGAAAAATCAGTGTGGCACAATTTAATCGTTCAACCGAAAAGCTAGGAATTTAATTTTATCGATATTTTGCAGCTTCAAACGCGTACTGAATACACTCGAGTTATGAATTAAAAAACGCCTTTAGTCACAATTTGTCGTGTTTTATTCCATAAACGATGCATTTCGGTCAATGTGGGTCCATCTCCAGGAGTATTTCGTCTTAATACATGCTTTATTCGTCTTCTTGAATGAAATTAAATGCATATTCCTGTCATACAAAGGTGTGATGTTAGGTTAAGAATTTCGAAAGCCACACGCAGAAAAATGTGCGAAATAGTAAAAAAGATGGATAGTGTAAACTTACCAAATAATATAAGAAAAGCGTTTTTAACGCTTTAGTAACACCGTAAGTTTTCTGCTCCATCGTTTTCACGCATATCATTTTATTCAAGAGGCACCTCTCTGAACAACGTCTGTAAACACTTTGCAGATGTTTTTCTACATGGTATGGTCTGAGGAGCATTTTTCATAGTGCTGAAGATACAAGTATTAAACAATTGACATATGCAGGAAAAAACTGGCATATGCAGGAAACAACTTGAGAACAGGTATTTAAAATTACAAAGGCAACTGTAGCTTGCGAAATTTGTTTGTTCATTTAACACCGACTCTGGTTTTTTGGTTCTATGGAGGTGTATCTCCAATTGTTCTAACAGATTTAGGGTCATACCATTGGATTCATTATGTAATACTACAAAATTGTTTTCTACATTGTTAATGACATGTTTCGTTTCCAAAATGTGTTGTGAAATGAGTGGTTTGTTCAAAAGCATGTAAATACATGTTCTTAAAAATGGGTTTTTAAGTTCTTGCTTGCTTTCCTTACGTAGTGGGCAGGGCAACTGGGGTGTGATACTTTGTACACCCAACTGTTTTGGTTGTTTGTATGCATATTTCATTTTATGTTATCGATGAGTAAGTTTCCTAATTTATTATTAGTTGAGAATGAAACTGTTACATTTGTCGTTTTTTTAAAAGGTTAGTTATTTTTGTGAGATGGGGGTCCAGGTACAGGAGACTGGCGAATATGTTCTCTTCTTTAATAGTGTTGTCATTTGTTGTCTTGCTTGTGTGTATTTGTCTGTCTAAATTGTCAATTGATTTGGTTGTGTAGCCATTGCCTATGGTAATTCTCTATTGTATCCACCTCATTCTTGAGGGTGTTTCCTTCTACAGCAAGGTAGTGCCCTCTGTGTAGCATGGACCTAAATGCGGCTTGTTTATGCATGGTGGATGATATGAGTTGTCCAGTGTAATGTGTGTGTGTGTGTGTGTGTGTGTGTGTGTTTAACTTATGTTTTCGTTGATGGTTGGTGATTTTAAGATCCAGGAAATTTATGCTTTTGTTGTCCTCATGTTCTACTGTGAATTTTGTGTGTTTGTGGAAAGAATTGAATACTGCTAGTAGTTCTTTGAACTCATTTTTTGTTCCATCAAATAGAACAAAGGTATCATCAACATATCTCCAGTAATATCTTATTTTACTTTTGAATCTATTGTTTTCATTAAAGAACTTACTTTCCAGATGATTGAGAAATATGTCTGCAAGAACAATTGATAGGGTACTGCCAATGGCAAGACCTTCATTCTGTTGGTGAACTTTGCCATTGAACGTAAAGTAATTGTGAGACAATATTAGCTGCAACATGTACTTGACTTCTGATATTTCTGCAGTGGACAATTTTATAATGTGATTAAGTTTTCAAAAATTACGTCTATTGTTTCTACAGTTGGTACATTTGTAAATAGGTTAGTTACATCAAAAGAGGCAAACCTGACACCTGCAGGAATATTTATGTCTTTAAGGAATAAGGAACTAAAATTAATGTTAACTGAGTATGATTTATCAAATACATAGTACTGCTTCAGAATTTTGTTTAGTAATTGGGAGACTTTGACAGGTGTATTCCCAGAAATAACAGTAGACCTCAATGTAACTTGCTATTTATGGGTCTTAGGTTGAGCTCAGTCTTAGGTCTGTGGGATTTATTAAAATCCAAGTTCTTGCTTCTTTTTCTGTGAAGGAGAAATTGCATTTATTAACAATTTTTCTGTTTTATTTACGAATTTTATAGTTGGATCTTGCTTGAGCTCTAGACATTCATTGGTGAATTTAACACTAGCTTGTAATTCCTGTATGAGTATGCTGCTTTCAGTGCCCAGCTGGGCAAATTCAATTTAATTTTATCCATATTTTGGAGTTTCGAATGCGACTGTACTGAACATGCACGAGGTACGAATTAAAAAACGCCTTCCGTTAATTTTTCGTGTTTTATTCAGTACATTATGCATATCTGACCGTGTGGGTCCCTCTTCAGGTGTAATTCGTCTTAATACTTGCTTTATTTGTTCTCTTGAGAGGGATGAAGTGCATATTCTTGTCATGAAAAGGTTTGATATTAGTATATGAATTTGCAAAGTCAGACGCAGGAAATACGTGCGAAAAGTGAAAAAGAAAATTGTAACAGTTTAATTCTTAGGTAATAATAAATTAGGAAAAAAGCAGAAACTTCAAAACCAGTTCTCAGGAACATGTAAATTCTTTCAGGCTCAATCACTCCAAAAAAATCAGTCACTTCACAACATATGTTGGAAACGAAGCATGTCATCAATCCAGAAAACAATCTGGTAGTACTGCTTAATGTAGCCAATGGTAAGACCCGAAATCTGTTTGAACAACTGGAGATACACCTGCAGAAAATCAAATACCAGAGTTTATGTTAAATGAACAAACAGATTTCGCAAGCCACAGTTACTTTTGTAATTCTGAAGATATGTTATGAAGCCATTTCCTGCTTACGTCAACTGTTTAATAATTATATCTTTAGCACTATGAAAAACGTACCTTTGATCACTCCACGTACAAAACATCTGTGAAGTGTTCCCAAACGTGTTCGGAGAGGTGCCTCTCAAATGAAATGGTATGCTTGGAAACGATGGAGCAGAAAACTTACGCTATTACTAAAGTGTTAAAAACGCTTTTCTTGGATTACTTGGATAAGTTTACACTATTCAACTTTTCTACTATTTTGCACATTTTTCTGCGTGTTGCTTACGAAAATTGGGATCTGAACATCAAACATTTCCATGATAGGAATATGCATTTGATCTCATGCAAGAGGACAAATAAAGCAGGTATTAAGACGAATTACACCTGAAGATGGCCCCACACGGTCAGATATGCATAATGTACTGAAAAAACACGAAACATTGTGACAGAAGGCGTTTTTTAATTCATACCTCGAGTGTGTTGACTACAGTCACGTTTGAAGCTGCAAAATATGAATAAGATTAAATTGAATTTGACCAGCCAGGCACTGAAAGCAGTATACTCATACACTAATTACAAAATAAAGTTCATGAAAGAAAGTGCTAGAATTAAGTTCACCAAAGAATGTCTACCATGTGGATTTCGTCCTAATTATGTCAAAGTGAAGATCAAAGACAAGTATGTTGCAGCCCAGGTTGCCAAAATGAAATGTGAGAATGTGAAAGAAGTCAGAAGTAAAATCGTAGTATAAGAAGAAAGAAGATATTGTTAAGTGCTTTTGTAACACCTATTTACAATTACCTAATACTCTACACCATTCGAACTAAAAGCTGCTAAGTAGTATGTAGAAAGACTTGTAAATAAAATGCAGACTGAAATCACACTCAGGCACCAAAAATGAATGTTAGTCTACTACATAAAATTTTCTAAGGATATTCTTATTTCTTGATAGTTGCTTGAATTATCAATATTTATAGTTTCAGTATTTTTGAAGAAGTCTATAAATATTGTTATGTCTAGGATAATTAATATTGATATAATAAATACTCATTGTTAGGGTGATGATTAAGGTAATTGATTTAGGTTGAGGTATTTCGTTTGATGCAATTTTTGTAATATAAATAAATAGAACTAATATACCACCAAGAAATGTTAAGAATAAAATATATGATAGTCAACAGCTTTCCATTATTGTTTCTGTTACTAATCCAACTAAGAAAGTTTGAATGTTAATGAAAAGTATTATTGATATTGGATGTCTTAATTTAATAAAATTAATATTTATTACGTTTGACAGTATTTTAATTATTATTTTAATCATTTCAGGGGTTGGTTTATTTAAAATATCGGTTTTCTGGACCGACGATGGAAGCTTTCCACCTCTGAAGTTTTAAAAGTGGGGGCTACACTTATATCCCATTTACAACACCGGTGTGTTTTTTTTAAACTATTAAAACTAATGTTTATATTCTCTGTTTTTACATCTTTGTTGGTATATTTTGCTGGTGTTTATGTTTTCTTCTAAATGTAAGCATTTATTAACGGTTCTTTTGAGATTGGAGTATATTGTTCTTTCTTTCTTTATATTAATTATTGTTTTTCTTATTGAATTTGGTTATGATTATTTCTTTCCAGTTATTGTTTTAGTTTTTTCTGTTTGTGAAGGTGCTTTCGGTCTTTCTATTTTGGTTTCAATGATTCGGTCTCATGGTAACGATTTTTTTAATTCTTTTGGGTTATCTTCATGTTACAGTATTTATTTGTAACTATTTTTGATCCCTCTGTTTATTAAATAATTCTTTAATGTTTCTGTCAAGTTTTGTTTCATAATGTGTGTGTACTCATATGCTGATTTAAATATTATTAGATATTATTTTGGTATTGCTTATTTTTCGTTTAGTTTAATTTTGTTGAGTTTTTGAATTTGTTCTTTAATAATTACTGCTAGAGATTCAGTTTATTTGAGTTATCATTCTAATTGTTTACTTTTATGGTTTTAATTTTAATAATTATGCTTTATTGTTCATTTGCTAGGTTGCATCTTCTTAGTTTTTATATATTTTTTGAGGCTATATTAGTTCCTACTTTGCTTTTGATGTTAGGTTGAGGTTATCAGCCTGAGCGTTTGCAGGCTGGTGTTTAATTTTTATACTTTGGTTGCTAGATTACCTTTGTTGTTCGTTTTATTTAAGGTTCATGATTTTTCTAACACTTTGTATTTCCCTTTATTGGTTTATTTTATAATTTATGTATTTCTAATTGTGGCTTTTTTAGTTAAGACATCAATATTTTTGGTTCATTAAGGTTATTTCTTTTTTGGGTTTAAGGTTTAATTATTTTTGATTATATTTAGGTTTATCTGGTGGAGTTATTAGATTTATTTGTTTTCGTCAGGTTGATTTGGGGTCTTTAACTGAATATTCTTCTGTTGGTCATAAGAATGGTTATTGGTGGATTGGTAACTATAAATTGATGTGGTTGTATGGGCTCACTTTCTTTAATGGTTGGTCATGGTTTATATTCTTCTGGACTATTCTGTTTATCTAGTATTATTTATGAACATTTAGGTACACAAAGATTATTAATTAACAAGGGTTCAATTAATTTAATACCTAGAATGGCTTCATGGTGATTCCTTTTAAGATCATCAAATATGGCTGATCCTCCATCACTAAATTTGGTAGGTGAACTTAAGATTATTAAATAGAATTATGTCTTTATCTTCTTTTAGATTATTTGCTCTAATCTTTTTATCTTTTTTGGAGCTGTTTATACTTTGTATATATATTCTTATTCACAGCATGGAAATGATTATTCTGGGGTTTATACTTGTTCTCTTGGTTATTTTTGTGAATTTCATCTTTTACTTTTGTATTGATTGCCTTTGAATATTCTTTCTTTAATGGGTGAGTATATCTTTGTATACATTGCTTCAGTATTTCAATTTAAAATATTGTTTTGTGGAATCAATGATATGAAGTTTCTCATCTTAGGCCATGAATTTATGTTGTATTTGTTCTTTGTGTTTTTTCTTTGTTCTTTTCTGGAACTATAATTTTTATTTTAGGTATTTATTATTTAATAATTGATTGTAGAGTTTGTGTTGAATGAGCACTTTTTAATTTGAATGCTTCTACAGTTGTTATAACTCTAATTTTGGATTGAATATCTCTTATTTTTATGTCTTGTTATGTGTATTTCTTCTTTCGTGATTTATTATAGGGAGGATTATATATCAGGAGAAGCAAATATAAATCGTTTTATTATAATTGTTTTAATATTTATTCTTCCTATAGTGTTTTTAATTATTAGTTCTAATTTGATTAGAATTTTTTTTAGGATGGGTTGGTTTAGGTTAGGTTTGTTATTGTTTAGTTATTTACTATCAAATTGTAAAATCTTATAGTGCTGGTATATTAACTGCTCTCTCAAATAGTATTGGCGATGTTGCTATTTTAATTCTATTGCTTGAATATTAAATGTTGGTGGTTGATATTATGATTTTATTTCTAATTGTTTTGAAGTAAAAGTTATTGCTACATTAATTGTTTTGGCAGCTATAACTAAATGAGCTCAAATTCCTTTTCCTTCTTGACTTCCTGCTGCTATGTTTGCTCCTACTCCTGTTTCTGCTTTAGTTCATTCTTCTACTCTTGTTACTGCTGGAGTTTATTTATTGATTCGTTTTAGACCAATATTAGATACTTAAAATTTTTGTTGCTTTTTACTTTTAATTGGTTGTGTAACTATATTTATGGCTGGATTGGGTGCTAACTTTGAATTTGATTTAAAGAAGATTATTGCTTTCTACTTTAAGACAACTTGGTTTAATAATAAAAATTTTGGTTGTAGGTTATCTAAAGTTAGATTTCTTTCATTTATTGGTTCATGCTTTGTTTAAGGCATTATTATTTGTGTGTGCAGGTTAAATAATTTATAATTTAAAGGATTCTCAAAATAGTCGTTTTATGGGATCAATTGTTAATTTTATACCCTTAACTTCTGTTTGTTTTAATGTTTCTAGTTTGTATCTGTGTGGTACCTCTTTTGGCAGGATTTTATTCAAAGGACTTGATTCTTGAAATTGTTTAAGTTCAATTAATTGTTTTTTTCTACTGGTTTAACAGCTGCTTATTCTTTCGTTTACTATTCAGTATCTAGGGATAATTTTTATTCTTGATTTTATTTTGATGATGAGGGTTAATATATATCATTTGGTATGATTCGTTTATTATTTGTTGCTGTTTTTGGTGGTAGTCTTGTTAGATTTTCCCTATTCCTCATGTGATTGCTTTTCTTTATTATTTGAAGTTTGACGATTATAGTTGTTTTAGGTGCTTATTTGGGTTATCGTATTTCTAAGTTTGATTGTTCTCACAATTTATTTTCTGCACGTATGCTTTATTTTGTTAGATTTGCTGGTTCTATATGATTTATAACTTTTCCTTCAACTAAGTTTGTTAAATATGTTCCTTTTAAGTTGGGTTAGTAATCATCAAAATCATTTGATATGGCTGGGGTGAGTTATTTGTTGGCCAAGGTTTATATAGATTATTTATTTAGTTAATTGGTTATATCCAGAGTTGATGATTGTAACGTTATGATTTATCTTTTAACTTTTATTTTTTGAATGTTAATTTTAAGAATGTTATTTTTCTTATACTTAAATAGCTTATAATTAGAGTGTGACACTGAAGATGTTAAGGACGTATTTTTACTTTTAGGTATTTACAAATGTTAATATTTTTACAGTGAAAATGTAATGTTTCATTTTAACAATATAAATTTTAGGAATGTTAACGGAGTTTAACTGCTAATATAAAAAGTTTGCAGCTTTCATATTGGCTTTACATCTCCTTAATTGGAACTTTATAGTTAAAATTTTATTATTAACAGTAATACACCTGTTTTTGGCTTCAGTTAATAAGAATAAGGGTATTTTATTTACCAATGTTTGAGGTTGAAAATGACTGCAATATTTCGCTTCTTATTCTATTTAAGGTTGATTGATTATATCAATACTTTCTGAATGCTACCCAAATGTTATAGTTAATTACAACCCTTTATTCTGCTCATTGTAAGGCTCCTTTAATTAATTTGTGGCATAGTCCACGTAATAGGACTAGGATAAAAAATACAGTTGATACTGTTGAGATTATAATGTCTGAGGTTTTGAAAATAATTACAATTGGACAATTAATGACATTTCTACATCAAAGATGAGAAAAATTACTGCGATTAGGAAGAACTGAAGGGAGAACTGTATTCATGCTGATCTTTTTGGATCGAATCCACACTCAAATGGTGATCTGGTGCTGCATCAGCAGCCAGACAACCAACCATCCAACAAAACAGTTTTACAAAGGAGTCATTAACCAAACTCATATCACGTTTAGTGTAAAAGAACAACATTTACTCAGGAAAGCGCTAAAGTACAACATAGAACCCAGATTAAGTACTAACAGACTTAGAACCTCATCACAGACATTAAAAAAGCAGCTTATTTAGCTAATCTTAATAACACTGAACAGACTGTCCTAGCACACAACGTAAATACAATTATTCAGGAAAGCTTAAGTAACGTTTATCAAACCACTGAAGCAGTGCATCAAGGGAGAAAGCTATTAAACAGCATAATCATGAAACTCAATAACAATGACATGATGCTGAAAGCTGACGAAAGCAATTCTGTAGTAATTATGAAAAACGATGAATACATCTTTAAAGCAGTTTCTGTTTTCTGAAAATAACGTAACAGAGCTCAAGCAAGATCCAATTATAAATTTCCAAAATAAAATCAGAAAAATGGTTAATAAATGTAATTTCTTCTTCAGAGAAAAAGAAGCAAAAACATGCATTTTAATGAATCCCACAGCCCAAAGACAGAGCTCAACCTGAGAGACCGAGCACGGTGCTGCAGTGGTTAGCACACTCGACTCGCATTCAGGAGGACAACAGTTCTAACAACTCCAGCCATGCTGATTTAGATTTCTGTGATTTCCCTAAAGCATTTCAGGATAATGCTGGGATGGTTCCTTAGAAACGGCATGGCCGATTTCCTTCCAAATCCTTCCCTAATCCGAGCTTGAGTTCCTTCTCTAATGACCTCTTTGTTGACATGACATTAAACACTACTTTCCTCCTCCTCCTCCTCAACCTAAATCTCAAGTTACATTGAGGTCTACTGTTAGTTCTGGGAATACACCTGCTTTTAAAGTCTCCCAATTACTAAACAAAATTCTGAAGCAGTATTCCTTAAAGAGATAAATATTCCTGCAGGTGTCAGGTTTGCCTCTTTTAATGTAACTAACCTATTTACAAATGTACCAACTGAAGAAAAAATAGATGTAATTTTTGAAAACTTAATATCATATAAAAAATGTTAACTGCAGAAATATCAGAAGTCAAGGACAAGTTCCAGCTAATATTGTCTCACAATTACTTTACATTCAATGGGAAAGTGCACCAACAGAATGAAGGTCTTGCCATGGGCAGTACCCTATCAATTGTTCTTGCACACATATTTCTCAATCATCAGGAAAGTAAGTTCTTTAATGAAAACAATAGATTCAAAAGTAAAATAAGGTATTACTGGAGATATGTTGATGATACCTTGCTTCTATTTGATGGAACAAAAAATGAGTTCGAAGAACTACTAGCAGTATTAAATTCTTTCCATGAGCACATAAAATTCACAGTAGAACATGAAGACAACAAAAGCATAAATTTCCTGTACGTTAAAATTACCAACCACCAACAAAAATATAACTTTAGCATACACCGAAGACACACAAAAACAGATATTACACTGGACAACTCATCATGTCATCCACCACACAGAAACAAGCTGCATTTAGGTCCATGCTACACAGAGTACACTACCTTGCTCTAGAAGGAAACACACTCAAGAATGAGGTGGATACAATCTTTACCACTATTTCGCACACATTTTCTGCATCTGACTTACGAAATTCGTAACCTAACATCAAACTTTTCTTCACAGGAATATGCACTTCATCAAATTCAAGAGAACAAATAAAACATGGATTAATACGAATTACACCTGAAGATAGAAGACAGGATCCGAAACGCAGCGTGCACTGAATAAAACACGACAAATTATGACTAATGGCGTTTTATAATTCATACCTGGAGTGTACAAATTTCTAATTTCTTTGTTGCTTGAGGGTTCTCATCTACTACAAGTAGAACATTGCCTATATTTTGCCAATCTATACAAGGAAAGTTCTGCAGAAGTAGTCACATCTTGATCGGATTTCGTAGTGCTAAGATGGGTAACTTGCAGTACGTGTTCAGAACGTAAAACTTTACACTTCACAAAAAACGTAGGAGCCCACCACTACAGTATCAATGAGTCACAGCTGGAAATGGTCCACTCATACAAATATCTGAATGTAGCAATTTTTAGGAATTTGAAAATCAACAATCACACAGACTCAGCTATAGGTAAAGCCAATGGCAGACATCAGTTCAGTGGTAGACTACAGAAAAAACACTATGCGCCTCAAAGGAGATGGCTTATTAACTCTTGCGACCCATTCTAGTACAAACCTGAAGCATTCAGCACTTGTATGAAACAGGACTGACGTGAGATACTGATCATATACCATGAAGAGCAGCTCAAATGGACACTGCTTAATTTGAACCGTGAGACAGCATTATGAACATGCTAACAACTACTCCTTGACCAATGGTGCAGCAGCAAGTAGTATATAAGTGCTTCTACATCTAAATCTCCATCTAGAGATGCTCTGCAATTCGCTCAAGTGTTTGACAAAAGTTCGCAGAACCTCTTCGAGAATATTTATCTCCTCTTCTACTCTCAAAAACGATGTGGGGGAAATGTGAACACTATCTTTCTGTGCAATCTCCTTACTCTCATGTTGGGGACCACACTTTATAGTTTTCATAAGCTGCTATTTTTCTACCATACAGTTATCTTCTCTAAATCATTTTGGATTTGTCTTCATCTGATGAGTTTACTAGAAAATAAAGATCTGTAAACAAAGACCGCTGCTCAGATTGTCTCCTATATCATTTACATAAATTAGGAACGATAGATGCCCTAAACCATTTCCTTGGGGAACCAACTAATTACTTCAATCCCATTAGAAGACTTCCTGTCAGTTCCTATGAACTGCGAAAATCAGGAATCTAGTGCCATGAGTATGACAATCTGAAGGCACATAATTTGACTGGAAGCCACTTACGACAAATGA
Organism: Schistocerca piceifrons; assembly: GCF_021461385.2. Classification (NCBI taxonomy): domain Eukaryota; kingdom Metazoa; phylum Arthropoda; class Insecta; order Orthoptera; family Acrididae; genus Schistocerca; species Schistocerca piceifrons. The sequence continues at coordinate 136,110,140 of NC_060148.1, read as the reverse complement.
TGTTAACAGCCTTCTAAAAAACTATAATTATGGTATCAACTTGAGATACGCTATAACTAGCATTTATCACCGCATGTGAATATGATACCAGCCATGCTTCACAAAGACATATTCTGAATCTCCGCTGATTATGTGCCAATAGATCATTTTCTTTAAAGTATTTCATAATGTAGGATCTCACCATTTGTTCCAGTAGCTGGGTCCCATATTTCGCATGTAGTGACAAAATGTCGGCTGCAATATGAACATGACCTCATGCTTGTGAGGAACTACCTAAGACATGAAGACTTTTACAGTGACTCCAGCTACATGACATCAAAACAGAAGTAAAGATACACTATGTGATCTTAAGTATCCAGAGACCGGACTGAAAATGTCTTACCAGTTCACGGCGCCCTCCATCAGTAATGCTGGAATTCAATATGGTGCTCACCTACCCCTAGCCATGATAACAGCTTCCACTCTCGCAGGCATATGTTCAGTCAGGTGCTTGGAGATTTCTTGGGGAATGACAGCTCTTTCTTCATGGAGTGCTGGACTGAGGAGAGGTATCCATGTCGGTTGGTGACGCCTGGTTCGAAGTCTGTGTTCCAAAACAACCCAAATGTTTCCAGAATGAGATTTCCACTCTGCAGCGGATTGTGCGCTGATATGAAACTTCCTGGCAGATTAAAACTGTGTGCCGGACCGAGACTCGAACTCGGGACCTTTGCCTTTCGAGGGTATGTGCTCTACCAGCTGAGCTACCCAAGCACGACTCATGCCCTGTCCTCACAGCTTTACTTCTGCCAGTACCTCGTCTCCTATATACCGGCCCAGCACACAGTTTTAATCTGCCAGGAAGTTTCAACCCGAATGTTTTCTATAGAATTCTAGTCAGGACTCTGTGCAGGCCAGACCATTACAGGGATGTCATTGTCGCGTAACCACTCCACCACAGGCCATGCATCATGAACAGATGCTCGATTGTGTGGAAAGATGAAATCGCCATTCCCGAATTCCTCTTCAACAGTGGGAAGTAATAACGTGCTTAGAATATAAATGTAGACCTGTGCTGTGATAGTGCCACGCAAAACAGTGGGTGCAAGCCCCCTCCATGAAAAACATGACCACATCATAACACCACCACCTCCGAATCTTACTGTTGGCACTATACATGATGGCAGATGACTTTCACTGGGCATCTGCTGTACCCACACCCTGACATCGGATTGCGACATTGTGTACCCGGTACCATGATTCATCACTCCACACGTTTTTCCACTGTTCAATCGTCCAATGTTTAAGCTCCTTACACCAATCAAGGCGTCGTTTGGCATTCACTGGCTTGATGTGTAACTTATCTACGTCTACGTGATTACTTTGCTATTCACAATGATGTGCCTGGAAGAGGGTTAAATGAACCACCTTCAAGCTGTCTCTCTACCGTTCCACTCCAGAACGGCATGCGGGAAAAACGAACAACTTAAATTTTTCTGTGCGGGCCATGATTTGCTTTATTTTATCGTCATGATCATTTCCCCCTATGTAGGTGGATGCCAACAGAATGTTTTCGAAATCGGAGGAGAAAACTGGTGATTGACATTTCATGAAAAGATCCCATCGGAACGAAAAACACTTTTGTTTTAATGATTGCCACTCCAATTCACGTACCATGTCTGTGGCACGATCTACCGTATTTCGCGATAATACAAAACGAGCTGCCCTTCTTCGTACTTTTTCGATGTCATTCGTCAGTCCGACCTGATGCGGATCCCACACCGCACAGCAGTACTCCAGAATGGAGCGGGCAAGTGTGGTGTAAGTCGTCTCTTTAGTAGACCTGTTGCACCTTCTAAGTGTTTTGCCAATGAATCACAGTCTTTGGATTGTTCTATCCACAATATTATCTATGTGATCGTTCCAATTTAGGTTATTTGTAATTGTAATCGCTAAGTATTTAGTTGAATTTACAGCCTTCAGATCTGTGCGACTTATCATGTAATCGAAATTTAGCTAGTTTCTTTTAGTACTCATGTGAATAACTTCACACTTCTCTTTCTTCAGGGTCAATTGCCAATTTTCGCACCATACAGATATCTAAATCATTTTGCAAGTCGTTTTGATCATCTGATGACTTTACAAGACGGTAAATGACAGCATCATCTGCCAACAATCTAAGCCAACTACTCAGATTGTCTCCTGTCATTAACATGGATCAGGAACAATTGAGTGCATGTAACACTTCCTTGGGGAACGCCGGATATTAGTTCTGTTTTACTCTATGACTTTCCGTCTATTACTACGAACTGTGACCATTCTGACAGGAAATCATGAATCCAGTCGCACAACTGAGGCGATACTCCGTAGGCACACAGTTTGGTTAGAAAACGCTTGTGAGGAACAGTGTCGAAAGCCTTCTGTAAATCTAACAATATGGCATCCATTTGACATCCCCCGTCAATAGCACTTATTTTATGAGCATAAGGAGCTAGTTGTGTTTCAGATGAACGATATTTTCTGAAACCGTGCAGACTGTGTGCCAAAGTTTTCTTCGAGGTACTTCATAAGATCCGAACACAGAATATGTTCCAACACCCTACTGCAAATCGATGTTAGTGATATAGGTTTGTAATTCAGCGGATTACTCCTACTTCCCTTTTTGGGTGTTTGAGGGACTTCAGCAATTTTCCAGTCTTTGGGTACGGATCTCTGTGAGAGAGTGGTTGTATACAATTGTTAAATATGGAGCTATTTTACAAGGATATCTGAGAGGAATCTGACTGGTTTACAATCTGGTCCGGCGGCCTTGCCTTTATTAAGTGATTTAAACTGCTTTGTTACTCTGAGGATATCTTCTACTATGTTTCTCATCTTGTTTCTCTCTTGTTTTTACCCCTTGTACCTGTTTCTTGCTTCTCTCTGTGGTTTTCTTTTCCTGTTTCCTCCACAGTAGTGTTGGTTGTCCGACTTGTTATTTTGGTTCTGCCTTTCTCCTGTCATTTTGGTGTATGCCTCCTTTTCCTTCTTTCCATTGCCTAATTCTTTTACTGATGACCTCGCAGTTTGGTGCCTTCCCCCTCCCCCTCTTTTATACCACAAACCATCCCTTTTGGGGTTCTCCCATAAACTGTCAGACAGGTGCCCACTTAGCTGACCTTGACCAACTTAACCACTTCTATCTTAATACAGGAGCACCCACACTCCTTTCCCACTCCATACACACCTACTCCTATTTGGACATATACTTCTGCATCACCCAGGTTGCCCATGGTCTCAAGTGGTCCATTACTTCAGACACCTACTTGAGCGACCATTACCTGTGTGCTATCCATATGCTGACTCCTACCACACCTGCATGCACACCCACATAGCAGGTTACTAAGGCTAACTGGGGGCTTTACTCCTCCCTGGTGGCCTTTGACGAAGAAGATTTCACCAGTTGTGATGACCAGGTGGAATATCTCACAAACATTATCCATACTGCTGCAGAACGTTCCATTCCTCACGCTTCCCCTTTACCACTCCATGTCCTGGGGCATGTAGATGTGCTATCTGTGTTTTCAACCGTCATCCTACAAAGGCAAATTGCATTCATTATACAGCAATGCATGCACAGTGTCGTGTTTTTCAGGTCAGCAAAAAGCTTGCTGGATTTCATTTACATGTTCTTTTAACAGTTCCACTCCCACTGTCATGTGGCCGAACCTCTGTCGGCTCTCTGGGGCCAAGATCCATTCTCCAGTTTCCAGTCTGACGGTAGCAGATGATGCTGTTGTAGACTCCACTATGATCTCGTAACGCCTTGGGCCGCCATTTTGCGGAAATTTCGAACTTTTCCCACTATCCCTCTCCTTTCCTCCACCCGAAACGAGCAGAGGAGGCTGGGGCAATACCCTTCTCAAAATAGAGTGTGCTACAATGTCGCTGATACTATGAAGGAGCTAGTTCATGCTCTCACTTCATCCCGACCCTCCACCTCAGGGCCAGATCTGTTCACATTCAGATATTTTAGATCCTTTGTCTTGCAGGCAAGCACTTTCTGCTTAATATGTACAACCTCACCTGGGCAGAGGACACGTTTCCCAGGCACTGCTGTGAAGCCAGTCATACCCATACCTAAGCCTGCGAAGGACAATCACCTTCCTTCTAGCTACCACCCCATCTCTCTCACGAGCTGTGTTTGCAAGGTAATGGAACATACGATTCATGGCCAGCTGGTATGGTGGCTAGTCTCTCGCAGTTTGCTTATGACTGCACACTATGGATTTCGAGTGTGCTATTCTGCAGTTAACCATCTTGTCATTTTGCCCACCAATGTCATGAACGGTTTTCTGCACAAACCCCAGGGTGTGGCTGTCTCTCTCGATTTGGAGAAAGCCTACATCATGTGCTGGAGGACTGTTATCGTCTGCAGTCTACGTGTGGGGGCTTCTGTGGTTACATGCCCAATTTCCGTGAGGAATTTTTAAGAGAGACTTGTCAAGGTATGTGTGGGTTCTGCCTTGTCGGACACCTTTATCCACAAAAATGGTGTGCCTCAGGGTTCTGACCTGAGCATTGTCCTCTTTGCTATTGCCATTAACCCTATAATGCCCTGTCTCCCTCCTGGTACCTACAGCTCTTTTTGTTATTTTTTCCATTCATTGCAGTTATCCACGGACCTTTCTCATTGAGTAACATCTTCAGCGAAGTCTCGATCGTCTTTTCTCATGGAGCATCGACAATGGCTTTCGCTTTTCCACTGACAGAACAGTTGGTATGAATTTCTAGCATGCAGTTGATTCCTTCCATTGTCTTTACATCTTGGCCCTGTTGCTCTTCTCTTTATGGGAACTGAAATACCTAGGTCTCTTGCTCGGTAGGAAAGTTTCTTGGTCCTCCCACGTCTCACCTGCAGACCACTGTATGCGATCCGTCAATGTTCTACACGTCCTCAATGGTACGCCACCATCCTCAGTTTGTACTGATCCCTTGTCACTTCGAAATTAGACTACCGGTGCTTTGTTCATGCATCTACACTTATGGCTCTTGCTCCAGCAGCTTAACTTCACACTACCTGCAACTTTCCTTGTAGGTGTGAACCCTTGACAATCTCTGATTCGTGTGGTGGCGCACGTTCACCTTGGCCTTTATTTGCTTCCTTGGGACACTACTCCAGCCTTGCTCTATTCCATTGTTGCACGACATGTGTATGGAACGCCATGATAGTACCTTTGTGTATACTGTCGTTTCTCAGACTGACAATGGTGTCGGTATGCCTTTATCATTGGCGATGTTTTACGGTATCGGCTTCCAGCACACTGCTCAGTAGCTACAGCAGAGCTCCGCACCCTGTATCAATGCTGGAGTACATCTGGTGACAGCCTTTCCAATTGTCATCTGCTCACTATCAGTGACCTTCAAAGCCTCTGTGCACTGTACACCGCCCATCCCTTAATGCAGTGGATCCAGGAAAACTGTCACTTGCTCACTCTTGATGGAGCCACTGTGATGTTTGTGGGTTCCTAGTCGTGTTGGTCTGACAGGAAATGTGGCTGCTGATGCTGCTGCCAAGGCTGCATTCCTTGTACCTCAGCCCACTAGTTCTTACATTCCCTCTGGTGATCTGTGTGTTGCTGTCTGGCAGGAGGTGGTGTCACTTCAGCATTGCCGCATGTCCTCCCTTCGTGGGAATAAGCTCCAGGGTTTTCAACATCGGCTTGGACAATCTCCTCTCGACCTTCTCCCTGCTGCAGACAGGTCATTTTAATTTCGTTGTGTATTAGGCGCTGCCTTTTTAGCCATCAGCATTTGATAAGTGGCGCTCCCCCACCAATTTGTGCACATTGCACCCAACTTGTAACTGTCTGCCATTTCCCGAGGAATGCCCTTTTTTAACTGTTCATATACCTGTTTGGATTTGCTGTCTGAGTTTTTGGCCATCTTTTCTTAGTGAATGATGTGCGGGCTGTTGTCTGCATTACACTTTTTATCCATCATAGCGATATGGCAAACCCCATTTAATTTTTAGTTATGGACCTCTGTTTCCCTTTAATGTATTTTGTAGACATTTCTCCATGTCCCTGTGTTTAGGTGTCTTCTCTTCAGTCAATTAGGATTAATGTGTGGCAATTGTTATCTCCTCTTTTTCTCCATGTTTCACAGTTTTTACATGGGTGCACATGATCCTAGTTGTTTTTACACCCTGACACAAAATACCAGCAAATGTGCCTGTGAACAACCAAAATTTTATTTCACAACTTCATATTTTGAGGTACAGGTTAAATATTGGACTACCCCACACGTACACTATGTGATCAATAGTATCCCTACACCCCCAAAACATATGTTTTACATATTAGGTACATTGTGCTGCCAGGTACTCCATAACAGTGACCTCAGTCGTCATCAGACATCGTGAGAGATCAGAATGGTGTGCTCTACGGAACTCACGGACTTTGAACTTCGTCAGATGATAGGGTGTCACTTGTCATACGTCTTTACACGAGATTTCCACACTCCTAAACATCCCTAGGTCCACTGTTCCTGATGTGATAATGAAGTGGAAAAGTGAATGGACGTGTACAGCACAAAAGCATACAGGCTGACCTCATCTGTTGACTGACACAGACTGCCGACAGTTAAGGAGGGTCATAATGTGTAATAGGCAGACACCTATCTAGACCATCACACAGGAATTCCAAATTGCATCAGGATCCGCTTCATGTACCATGCCAGTTAGGTGGGAGGTGAGAATACTTGCATTTCATGGTCAAGTGGGGGTCATAAGTTCAGTTAGACAGTCAGTGAGAGCAGCACCACTAGTTCCTGCTACTAATAATGCAAGTAAACCACTTGTGTCTTACATATTTTTACCAGCTTCAAACAGCAGTGACTGCAGTAATGGATAGAAACTGTGATTGTTGTGTACAGATGTGAGCTCAGTTGGCGACCCTTCACTCTCAGCTCCAGGCTGCTTTGGCTTCCATCACATAGCTTGAGGCTGCTGCCCAGGGGCGTAACTATGGGGGATCAAACGCAGGGACGCGAGGGTCGTCGAGCACATCCCACATGTCATCTGATCGGTCCACTGCTGTGGCTGCGCCTTGTACTGCTTGCACTGAGATTGACCCCTCACCTGTCGTCGAGTGGGAGATCATTCTGAAGTCTTGCATGCAGCATAAAACTTTCCAAGGGGCCCAATCGTAGTGCCTCCCCAGTTTGTTTGAGGAACAGGTTTCAGGTGTTATCTTTGGCTGATGATGTCTCTGACCTGGATGCAGTCATCCACCCTGTTCCAAAGGAAGCTTCTTGGCCAACATGGACTGGGCATTCACAGAGGGTGGGTTTGCTTGTAGTTGGGAGCTCTGACGTTAGGTGAGTAGTGGGGCCCCTTACGAACATGGCGGCCAAGGAAGGGAAGAAGGCCAGTGAGCATTCTGGGGGAATCATTCCGGATCTGGAAAGGGTGCTTCTGGATGCCATGGAGAGTACAGGGTGCAGCCAGCTGCAGGTGGTGGCTCATGTCGGTACCAATGACGTTTGTCTCTTCGGATTGGAGGAGACAGTCTGGTTTCAGGCGGCCAGCGGAAATGGTAAAGACTGCCAGTCTTGCTTCTGAGATTAAAGTGGAGCTCATCGACAGAACCAACTGTGGTCCTTTGGTGCAGAGCCGAGTTGAGGGTCTGAATCAGAGGCTCAGGCGATTCTGTGACCATGTAGGCTGCAGATCCCTTGACTTGTGCCATCGGGTGGTGGTTTTCCGGGTTCTGCTGAATAGGTCAGGAACCCACTACACACAGGAAGTGGATAGATGGGTACTCACAATTGTGTGGCATGGACTGGGCGGATTTTTAGGTTAGAGGGTCTCAGGGAACCACAGAAGGGGCATCTGTCTGAAAGTAGGCAGGTAAAACACTGTAAGGTAGTTGTAGAAAATATTGGTATTGCAGTTGTAAATTGTCGTAGCTGTGTTCGGATAGCACCAGAGCTCCAAGACCTAATAGAAAGCACTGAAGCTCAAATACTTGTAGGTACAGAGAGGTGGCTAAAGCCGGAAATAAGTTCAGCCGACATTTTTTTGAACGATCTAACAGTGTTCAGAAAGGATAGATTAAATACAGTTGGTGGTGTATTTATTCCTGTCCAAGGTAGTTTGCCTTGTAGCGAAGTTTAAGTAGATAGTTCGTGTGAAATAGTATGGATAGACCTTATACCTGACAATCGGACTAGACTATTAATTGGATCTTTTTGCCGACTCCCCCCCCCCCCCCCCCCCCCGACTCAGACGATATAGTAGCTGAACGGTTGAAACAAAACTTTAGTCATTTCAAATAAGTACCCCACTCATGCAATTATAGTCGGTGGCGACTTCAATCTACCCTCAATATGCTGGAAAAATTATACGTTTAAAGCCGGTGGCAGCCATAAAACGTCACCAGTAATTGTAATGAATAATTTCTCAGAAAATTATTTTGAATAATTAGTTCATGAGCCCACTCGAACTGTAAATGGTTGCCAAAGCACACTTAACCTTTTAGTAACAAATAATCGTCGACATATAGTGAGTACTGTGATGAATACAGGAATTAGCGCCCACAAGGCAGCTGCTGCTACGCTGAGTACCGTAACACCTACAACCATAAAAAAGAAACGAAGTATATCTATTTAAAACAGCTGATAATGCTCTTAAACCCTTTTTCAGAGACAGTCTACACTCCTTCCGATCTGATCATGCAAGTGTATAAAAGTTGTGGAATGTTTTCAAAGAGATAGTATCGACAGCAATTGAGAGATATATACCACATAAATTAGTAAGTGAGGGTACTGATCCTCCATGGTCACAAAACAGGTCAGACCGTTGTTGTAGAAGCAACGCAAAAAGCATGTCAAATTTAAAAGAACACAAAATCCCCAAGATCGGCAAAGTTTTACAGAAGTTTGAAATATGGCGCTCTCTTCAATGCAAGATGATTTTAATAATTTCCACAACGAAATTCAGTCTCGAAATCTGGCAGAAGACCCAAAGGGATTCTGGTCATACATAAAGCACACCAGTGGCAAGACGATCAATACCTTCACTGCGTGATAATGGTGAAGTCACTGATGACAGTGCCATTAAAGCAGCGTTATTAAACACGGTTTTTCGAAACTCTTTCAGCAAAGAAGAAGTAGTAAATATTCCTGAATCCCAATCAAGAACAACTGGCTGCCAGACCACGAGAATAAAAAGGAAAAAGCAGCCATTCTGCGACACACTAAAACATCCACCCTAAAAGCACTAGGGTGGAGGACACAGACATGCACAAAACTCAGATCGAATGATAATACCCACCCTCATGGATGAAATGTAAAACAGAATCAGCTGATGAGGCGCCATCTGCTAAAATCAATGATAAGCCTGGCAACCGAAGATGAAGTCACAGGGCAGCCAAAGAAGGACAAAGCAGAAGAATGTAGGTCACTGTCAACCAGGTGCTGCACTGACACTGAGGTGGGTCTTGACAGTGCAGGAGGTAGCCGTGGGTCGCCCAGGCATGGCCGATGCAGAGCCGGCGGAGAACCACCAAGTCCCTGTGAGAGGCTCTCATTAAGGACTTCCACCCACTCGTGGTCCCCTTAATGGCTCGCAGTTTGTTGTGCATACTGAGATTTTGCCATTCCGTCTCCCAAAGATGAAAAACCTTGTGACGTAATAAAGAAAGCAGGTTAGTTGCGGGCATGCTGATCTCCAGAAGTGGTTGCCATGTAGCCTGCCAGTAAGTTCATTTCCTGGTATTCTGGCGTGACCAGGGGTCCAGATAAACACCACTGAACGAATGCACTGTTACAGGGCATAGATGGAATCCCGGATGAATGATACCAATGGATGACGAGGGTAGCTCTGGTCGACAATTTTCAGGCTGCTCAAAGAGCCTGTACATTAAAAAAATGACTCCCCAGGGCATGAACAGACACACTGAGGTCCACGATAAATGGTCACCAGCTCTGCAGTGAATACATTGCTGCCATCAGGTAAGGAATTCTGTTCACAATATGGCTGCCTTGAACGTAGACAAAGCCAACACGACCATCAGCCATCGAGCCATCGGTGTAAACCACTTCAGAGCCCCAGAACATGTCAATAATCGAGAGGAAGTGAAAGCAGAGAGCTGCGGGGTTAACGGAGTTCTTATGGCCACCTGAAAGGTCCAGACAAAGCTGCAGCCGATGTGTACACCATGGAGGCATACATGAATGGACTGCAAGTGGAGGTGGTAAAGGGAAGGATTCCAGTTCGGAGAGAAGGGACCACACACGAACCACAATCATTAGCCCTGACCTGGGCTGCCGATGCAGGAGATGAACCACCATGGGTGGGGAAAGGAGACAGTAATTTGGATGTGCCGGAGAACTATGAGTTTGTGCAATGTAACTGGCCAGCAGTTGTACATACTTAATCTGAAATGGAGGTACTCTGGGCTCCACAATGACATTGGTCACTGGACTCATCCTAAAAGCTCCTGTCGTTAAGTGTAAGCCACAGTGGAGCACCGGGTCGAGTAAACGCAACGCTGAGGGCGCCTCCAAACCATAAACCAGACTCCAATAGTCAGGGTAGGATTGAATGAGGGCTCTGTAGAGCTGCAGCAGCATAGATCTATCAGCACCCCAGTTGGTGTTACTCAGGCAGTGGAGAGCATTGAAGTGCTGTCAGCACTTCGACTTAAGCTGATGAAGTTGAGGATGAAAAGTCGATTGGGTGTCGCTAACCACTCCTAAGAATCGATATGGCTCCACTACAGTTACTGGGTCGTCATGAAGGTAAAGTTCTGGTTGCAGATGAGCGGTACGATGCCGACAGAAGTGCATGTCACATGATTTAGCGGCCGAAAACTGGAAACTGTGGGCTAGAGACCATGACTGCACCTTCTGAATTGCTCCCTGTAGGCGCCACTCAGCAACACCTGTACTGGTGGAGCAGTACGAAATGCAGAAGTCGTCTGCATACGGAGAAGGTGAGATGGACGACTCAGCACCTGCTGCTAGACAATTAATGGTCACCAAAAGCAGAGAAACACTTAGTACATCGCCCTGTGGGAGCCCATTCTCCTGGATATGGAGCGAACTATGAGAGGCACTAACTCTGACACCAAGTGAAAGGAAATTCTGGATAAAAATCGAGAGCATGCCTCGGAGACCCCCTTGTATAATGTGGGAAGGATATGATGTTGCCAGATGGTGTCGTATGCTTTTTGTAAATCAAAAAATCGGCAACCAGGTGTTGGCAGCTGGAAAAGGCTTTTCAGATGATAGGCTCAAGTGACAAGATTATCAATGGTAGAGCGACCCTAGTGGACGCCGCCCTGACATGAAGCCAGTAGGCCACTTGACTCTGAGACCCAACCCAACTGCCTATACACCATACATTCCAGCAGCATACAAATAACGTTGGTGAGGCTGATGGGGCGACAGCTATCCACATCAAGTGGGTTTGAGCACTTGAATGATGGTGCTCTCCCGCCATTGCAATATAAAGATGCCATCGCACCAGATTCCATTGAAGACAAGGAGATGACGCTTGTAGTCAGATGATAGATGTTTAATCATCTGTGAATCTGATCTGGTCCAGTAGCTGTGTCAGGGTGATGTGCAAGGCACTGAGGATCTCGCACTCTGTAAATGGTGTGTTATAGAATTCACTTTGGAGTGTAGTGAACGAAAGATCTTGTCCTTCCAGCAGCCATTTGAGAGTGCGAAAGCCTGTTAGTTCTCTGATGCAGAGGCCTGAGCATAGTGCTCAGCAAAGCGCTTGGCAATCACTTTTGTGTCGGTAGATAACACGCCACTTATGTTAACACTGGCAACACCTTTTGGAGTCAGGTACCTGAAAACAAGTTTGATTTTGGCCCAGACTTGGGAAGATGATGTACCGCACCCAATAGTCAAAACATACCTCTCGAAACTCTCCTGCTTCCGTTGTTTGATAAGTAGGTGAACATAGGCATGGAGCCATTTGAAGGCTATGAGGTGCACCAGAGAAGGGTGCCACTTACGCCGCTGCAGAGCTAGCCAACGCTTCTCAATTGCTTCAGTGACTTCCGGCGACCACCAAGGGACTGCCTTTCGCTGGGACACCATGAAGAGCGAGGGATCGTGTTTTCTGCCACAGAAACGATTGTTGTAATTACCTGCTCAACCATCACATCGATGTTGCGGTATGGGGAAGATTCAATGGTGACAGCAGAGGTGAAAGTTTCCAAGTCCACCTTGTTTAAAGCCCATCTGGGCAGGCGTCCATGGGCCTGACGCCAGGGCAGTGGCAGGAAGATGAGGAAGTGGTCACTACCGCACAGGTCGTCATGTGCTCTCCAGCAGATAGATGGGAGAGGTCTTTGGCTGCCAATTGATAAATCAATGGCCAAATAACTACCATGAGTCACACTGAAATGTGTGGCGGCCCCAGTATTTAAAAGGCAGAGGTCGAACTGAGACAGTAAAGTTTCAACGTCTCTGCCTCAGCCAGTAAGCACAGTGCCTTTGGATTTCTCTCACTGGGTTCCCTGGCTGGGAGAACTTCACTGATTCAGTCTCCGGGACTGAGGATGAGCGTGAAGCCCGATGACCAACTGCTTTTGGGCTCTTCAGCCAATGTTGAGTATCATCTTTCCCACTAGCAGAAACCCGGGAAGGCAGTGACCCCTTCCTAGCAAGAGGATCCAAAGAAGACTTACGTTTCTCCAGCTCAGAAGTGGGTACCGATATCTGGAACAGTTTGTGTGTGTGTGTGTGTGTGTGTGTGTGTGTGTGTGTGTGTGTGTGTGTGTGTGGCAAGGGTGGGGGGGTTGCTCCCATAGTAGGTGGTGCGGGACCAACAGGGAGCGAAGTGCCCCGCACCATCAAGGGGGCAGGTGTAGCCTTCTGGTTCTGAGAGGCGACAACTGTTCTCATAGTGGCTGTGTAAGAGGTCACAGCTAAAGGATGTAGGTGCTCAAATTTCCTCTTAGCCTCAATTGGTCCAGTGTCTTATATTCCACGAATTTCCTCTCTTCCTGTAAAATCCTCACGATCAAGGTGAATAATGCTCTCCACAGTTGACACAGATGGGTGGCAGGGCACATGGAGTATTGGGATGTGATAGACATTCACAATATAGACATGTGACACGAAGTACAGCAGGCAGACATATGGCCACTTACAGCACTTAAAGCACCTTATCGGGGGATGTATATATGGCTTGACGTCAAAGCGGTAGACTATCACCTTCACCTTCTCAGGCAATTGATCACCCTCGAAGGCCAAGATGAAGGCACCAGTGGGAAATTGATTATTCCTCGGACCCCGATGGATGCGGCAGATGAAATGAACACATCGCCACTCTAAACTGGCATGCAGCTCGTTGTCAGACTGCAACACTAGGTCTACATCTACATTTATACTCCGCAAGCCACCCAACGGTGTGTGGCGGAGGACACTTTATGTGCCACTGTCATTACCTCCCTTTTCTATTCCAATCCCTGCGGAATGTAATACCCTGGACCAGATTTAAGATCTTATGGAGTGTGATGGAAACAGAAACATCCCCCATTTTGTCACAAGCGAGTTATACCTGTGATTGGGCAGAGGATGCTGTTTTTGTAAGGACTGACCCAGAGTGCATTTTGGACAAACCCTCCACCTTCCTGAACTTGTCACCCAAATGCTCCACGAAAAATTGAGGTTTCATGGACATCAAAGATTGCCCATGAACTCTTGTACATACAAGGTACTGGGGCGAATAAGCTTCACTACCATCTTTAGCCCGGCGCTCCTGCCATGATGTGGCCAGGGAGGGGGACGATTTGGGCTCATATTTCTTAGCAATGAAGTTAGACTTTTCCCACTGAAAGACTGCTGGCAGCGGACGACCAGCATGAGATGACATACTACACATCATGGAGTGTCATATGCCCTGATGCCACCAACCCAATGCCACCCACTCCCAACAGGGGCCCTCCCCACAGGTGCTACCCAGACTCAGCAAGGATCACCTGGCAGGATGGCCATTGCTGGGAGTCCCGATGCCCTAGGGAGATGGCCATCTACTCCATGGCATATGTAGGGAGTTAATGGCGCAGACATCAGCAGAGTGATCCCTGTGTTGTCGGGGGACGCTGCAGCCAACAGGGTACACACACACTCGACTAGATACCGTGCTGGATATGAGGTGCAAAGTAGTCCATGGTCACCATAGGCACAGAAAGTGACGCTGCATAGTGCATGGTGGAAACGCACCCAGGAGGGTGTCTCATCCAAGATATGCAGAATGGGCAGGACTGCAATGGGATGACGAAAATGTGTGTTAAAGATCTCAATGCACGATGGACACAATGCACCATGTAAGGCACCCTTCCCCACTTAGCTCGCTCTTCAGGAAAGTTTAGAAAGATGGTCAAATCAGACAGGGGACCATTACAAAGGCCAGGACATATGAGACTCCTTTTAGTCGCCTCTTATGACAGGCCGGAATACCTCGGGCATATTCTAACCACCGGACTTATAGGGTTGGGGAGGGGGGCAGAAGGGATGGTGTGCTTTAGTCACTGAGCAGCAGAAGTGGGTGAGGAAGTTGCCCAACAAGCTGCGAGAGTCTTCCCTGGTGACACTGAATGATGGAGAGATGTAAGTGGTGCAAAGGGAGAAGGTCAAATGAGGAAGGCAAAGGCGAACTGGAACAGTTTGAAGACGGGGAGTCAGGGAGATGGCTTTACTATGAACATCATCCGGTATGAGCAGCTTGACTCCCCAATAGATAAGCTTGGGGAAAGTCAAATCAGACCAGGAAGAAATGCAAAATCTTAATGCAGTAATGAGGACACAATTTTGTTTCCTGAGAGCAGAATACAAGTGGATGCTGCAATTCTAAAAGCAGCCCTAAATCCTCTTTGTTGGATTGAAGGCCACGAACATCCATTCAGGGAGTCATGATAAGGAAACAATGAATGGATGTCACCTCAGAGGATGCCGATTGCCATCCTGTCAAGACTCATTGCTACAGGGCACAGAGCCATGACAATTGTGTTCCATTCAGTCTACAGATGTGTCGGCTTTGTTGTGCAGACAGCTTGCAGAGTTCAATACACAGAAATGGTTAGTGGTGCACACCGGAGACACAAAGGCCAGCCAGGCCAAGGTATCACGTGGCGACACCACCAAAGAGGCTCTTTGAATTGGCGAAGGAGAAGACCATTTGCCTTTCTTGGACTTCTTCGGACCTTTCTGGCTAGCAGATGAAGACCCAGGCTGTGGTTGGCAGGAGAGTCATACGAGTTCTTCACGGGAGTATTCCTGCTGTCCTTCCTGGCCTGCCGGTTGTATAACTGGTGACTTCACCCTGTGTGGCCAGAGTTGGATGGCTTGTTGCACAACTGGAAGAAGGAATAGCCATGCTACCATAGCACTGGGCAATTTCACAACCTCAGAGTAGAATTTAAGGTCTCAGGTTTGCATGGAGGGAGATTTAGCAAGAATGGTACTCTAAGTACCAGGCAGCTGCAGGCAGGGTTTGAGACTAGCCAGTAACTTTCGAGCGACCAGCTAAGATACATGTCTTTTAGCTAGATCTCCTGGACACCCCAATCATCAAGATACATGCGACTATCTCAAGAGGAGCAGCATGGTGGCCATTTCTGTTTATACAGCAGGGAGGAAGAGAACAATTGCCCTTGTGTGCATCCCCACCATAGGTTAAACAATTGGCCAGGTGTCAGCAAGACATTCGAGTGATTGAAACAATGACATGGGTAGCAGCACATCAGATTCAGAATACATGGTTGGACTGTGATAACTTCATAGCCTGCTTTGATCTTTGATGGAAGCACCAATCTATCAATGGTGAGAGAGAGAGAGAGAGAGAGAGAGAGAGAGAGAGAGAGAGAGAGAGAGAGAGAGAGAGTGTGAGTGTGAGTGTGGTTTTTTTTTTTTTAGGGCGCAAAACTGCTATGGTCATTAGCGCCCGGTCCGTGAATTAGGAAACAGTAACACACCGAAATTGAAAACCAGCAGCAATGGGAACGAAAGTCATAAAATTGGAGAAACTAAAAGCAGAAGGAAGGCTTAAAAATCCACTACAGAAAGGGGTTGGTTGTCCCCAAAAAAAGCTTCAAATGACTGACGTCATTTCACTGGCACTAATAAACTCGAGAACGCGGTCGGCTGAGAGCGTGTCATCTGCTAAAATCGACGATATATCAGGCGATAGCTGTACACGGGAGCGTAACGGATTAAAATCGGGGCATTCAATTGAAAGGTGTCTTACCGTCCACAGCTGAGAGCAGTGAGGACAGAGTGGGGGAGGATCGCCGCTTGAAAGATGTCGATGGCTAAAAAGACAGTGCCCTATCCGGAGTCTAGTTAAAATTACCTCCTCCCGACGACGCGTTCGGGAGGAAGAGGTCCAAGCACAAGGAAGAGCTTTGACGTCCCGCAATTTATTATGGGTAAGTGTTGACCAATGCCTGTGCCATAAATGAACAACACGACGACATAAAACGCTCTGTAGATCGGCGAAGGGAATCGATTGAATAGCTGGCTGAAGAAGAGAGACTGCAGCGTCGGCTGCAATATCGGCCGCCTCATTTCCACAGATACCAACGTGTCCTGGGAGCCAGAGGAACGCCACCGAGACGCCCCCCAGGTGGAGCAACCGCAGACTGTCCTGAATCCGGTGGACCAGAGGGTGCACAGGATAAAGAGCTTGGAGACTGAGGAGAGAGCTGAGAGAATCTGAGCAGATAACGCACTGTATCCGCTAATGGCGGCGGATGTAGTGGACAGCCTGGAGAACAGCGTAAAGCTCCGCAGTATAAACCGAACACTGGTTGGGAAGCCGAAAGTGATTCGGGGTGTTGCCAACAATATAGGCACTCCCTACACCTAACGATGTTTTCGAGCCGTCGGTGTAAATAAATGTGGCGTCCGTCATTTGTGCACATAGAGCAGCAAATGCCCAACGATAAACAAGTGAAGGGGTACCATCCTTGGAAAATCGACAAAGGTCACGGAGCAGGCAGATCCGGGGACGGAGCCAAGGCGGTGCTGTACCCCAAGTTGTCAAGAAGGTTTTAGGAAAGCGGAAGGAAAGAGAATGGAGCAGTTGACGGAAGCGGACTCCCGGTGGTAGTAGGGAAGAGGGGCGGCCTGCATACCCTACATCAAAGGAGGCGTCGAAAAAAAGGTCATGGGCTGGATTAGCAGGCATGGAAGACAGATGGCTAGCATAACGACTCAGAAGGACTGCTCGCCGATTGGACAGCGGAGGTTCAGCAGTCTCAGCATAAAGGCTTTCCACAGGGCTGGTGTAAAAAGCTCCAGACACTAAACGTAATCCACGGTGGTGGATAGAGTCGAGACGCCGAAGAATAGACGGCCGAGCAGAGGAGTAGACTATGCTTCCATAGTCCAATTTCGAGCGCACTAAGGCGCGATAGAGGCGGATAAGGACCACTCGGTCCGCTCCCCAGGAGGTACCATTCAGGACACGGAGGGTGTTACGGGATCGCAGACAGCGAGCCGATAGATAGGAAACGTGGGAGGACCAGCACAGTTTTCTGTCAAACATAAGACCCAAGAATTTAGCGACGTTTGAAAACGGAAGGTTGACAGGACCTAGATGTAAGGAGGGCGGAAGAAACTCCTTACGTCGCCAAAAATTAACACAAACGGTCTTACTGGGAGAAAAACGGAAGCCGGGTTCGATGCTCCAAGAGTGGAGGCGATCTAGACATCCTTGAAGACGTCGTTCAAGAAGGCTGGTCCGTTGAGAGCTGCAGTATATCGCAAAATCGTCCACAAAGAGGGAGTCCGAGACACCAGGAAGGAGACAATCCATAATTGGATTGATGGCAATGGCAAACAGTACAACACTCAGCACGGAGCCCTGGGGTACCCCGTTTTCTTGGGAGAAAGTACGGGAGAGAGTAGTGTTCACCTGCACCCTAAATGTGCGCTCTGCCATAAATTCGCGAAGAAAAAGGGGCAGCCGACCTCGAAAGCCCCAAGAGAACAGTGTGCGGAGGATGCCTGTCCTCCAACAGGTATCGTACGCTCTCTCCAGATCAAAAAGAATTGCTACTGTTTGGCGTTTCGGGAGAAAATTGTTCACGAAATAAGAGGAGAGAGCAACAACATGGTCAACTGCAGAACGATGCTTTCGGAATCCCCACTGGGCAGGTGTTAAAAGACTGTGGGATTCCAGCCACCACGCTAAACGGTAATTCACCATACGCTCCAAAACCTTACAGACACTACTCGTGAGAGAAATGGGGCGATAGCTAGACGGGAGATGTTTGTCCTTTACAGGTTTCGGAACAGGAACGACGATAGCTTCCCGCCAGGTAGACTACCCGCCAGGGAGGGTATGCAGCCTGGAAAGGAAGGAGGGCCACATTAGCTCGGGGTCCCGTGCTCGCTACGCACGTATCCACAAAAGAGTTGTGGACCCCCTGGGTGTGTGTGTGTGTGTGTGTGTGTGTGTGTGTGTGTGTGTGTGTGGATGCGCGCGTGCATGCACACTAAGGAGGCACCTACCTTTTTCATCACCAGATTGACGGCAATGGCACCCTGGCCAGAGTGGTACGTTTGGATTTCGGCCTTGATCAGACCATCCAGCAGCCTACTGTACACACCAACACAGAAGAGTTCAGAGTTCTATGGGCCTCAACACAAACAGGATGTCGTTGAGAAGCAAAGCAGCAAGCAGTCGTCATGCTTGAGAATCAGAAGTAGTTTCCAAAAGCAAAGTGCTATTTCGCAAAATGAGAGCAGGACATCACAGGGCTTGCAATTGCATCAAAACCTTTCTGAATTAGAAATAGATTTACTGTTGTGAAGGACTGACCATCTTCAGCAAGTGAAACCACGAAGAGTAGACAACATTCCATTAGAACTACAGATAGCCTGATAGACAGGCAAAATACCCTCAGATTTCAAGAAGAGTACAATAATTCCAATCACAAAGAAAGCAGGTGTTTGAAAATTGCCAAGCTGACAGTTTAATAAGTCACAGCTGCAAAATATTAACACGAATTCCTTACAGATGACTGGAAAAGCGGGTAGAAGCTGACCTCAGGGAAGATCAGTTTGGATTCCATACAAATGTTGGAACACGCGAGGCAATACTGAACCTACGACTTATCCAAATATGCATCACCTGCGTCTACATGGATACTCCTCAAATGACGTGTAAGTGCCTGGCAGAGAGTTCACTGAACGTAGAAGATAGATTTATGAAAGGCAAACCAGCATTTGTAGACCTAGAGAAACCTTTTGACAATGTTGACTAACACTGTGTCGAATTTTGAAGGTGGCAGGGGTCAAATACAGGGAACAAAAAGGTATTTACAATTTGTACAGAAACCAGATGGCAGTTATGAGTCATGTGGCACGAAAGGGAAGCAATGGTTGGGAAGGCAGTGGGACAGAGTTGTAGCCCATCACTGATGCTATTTGATCAGCATATTAAGCAAGCATGAAAGGAAACAAAATAAAAATTAGGAGTAGGAATTAAAATCCATGGATAAGAAACAAAAACTTCGATGTCTGCCGCTAACATTGTAAATCTGTCAGAGACAGCAAAGGACCTGGAAGAGCAACTGAACAGAATGGACAGTGTCTTGAAAGGAGGATAGAAGATGAACATCTACAAAAGCAAAATGAGGATAATGGAACGTAGTCGAATTAACCCTTTGTTTCCTGACATAAGAAAAAATTTACTTTTTAACATTTTCGTTGCAGAATTTATACTATTGTGGCCTGAAATGACGGTAGGATATTTTGTAAAATTTTATTTTATTTTTCACAACTCTTTTCTCTCCTGGTACTCAGAAGTACCGTCAGACTCCACGGACAGAATCACAACATGCGCAGAAAAATGCTCCAATTTTTGTAACTTGTACTTTATTCCAGATAAATATTAAATATTTTTACATTAGAAAATTAGTTAACAGAAATATGATATTTCTGAATTTTTTTTTTTTTAGTTTCGCATAAATTTATTCTAGAGCAACTTCACAATACCTAGTAACTTAGCTATACATTTTTGACAGTATATACATATCACATATTTAGTGATACCTCATGAAATTGTATGAAACAGTTCTTTTTCTCATTGCAGCACAAATACACTTTACATGTACTACATTGTGAATGTGGTCTCGGCTGAATTTTATTTTTCGCACACATTTCGCATCGTCCTCTTTTACAACGGAACACTACTAAATGGTTTCCTCGGTTTCCAAGACGTACATCCTTCAGAACAGAAAAGTTATCCTTCCTTCTCTTTGGGAGAGTTATTTCATCTTTACCAGAGTTTCTCTTTCTGAGATTTGGCACTTCATATTCATTCATTAGCCCTAGTGCCACAGCACGCCTGAATTCCAGCAGTGGCAGTGCCCCATGTAGATCACTGAAAATGACGTAAGCATTGACAAAAGCAATTTGTATTGCTCCCCAGAAGAGACGGTGCCACCATTTCTTTGATCGCCTGTCAAGACCACAAGTTGAACGTAATCTGTCTGCATGATCCACACCACCCATGTTTTTATTGTAATCACATACAATAACTGGACATGGTATAGTCATACTAGTTCCATCTTTCTGTTTTCTTGTCACTACGCTCTGTTCAGTGCCATGGAAGTTTGACGCAAAATACACTACTTTATTTTCCTTCCATTGAAATACTGTTAGGTCTAAAGATGACTCTCTGTGATTTGATTTAGACATTTTTCTTTAGGTAAATTCCCTGGCAAACCTTTCCTGTTTGTTCTAATTGTTCCACAGGCAAATGTATTTGCCGATTTCTGAGTGAGAAAAAGTGGACAGAACAACTAATGAGAGGTAACGCATTGTTGCTACAATAAAGTGTTCACAGAACCTGATGGTGGGTTGGTTGGTTTGGGGAAGGAGACCAGACAGCGTGGTCATCAGTCTCATCGGATTAGGGAAGGATGGGGAAGGAAGTCGGCCGTGCCCTTTCAGAGGAACCATCCCGGCATTTGCCTGGAGTGATTTAGGGAAATCACGGAAAACCTAAATCAGGACGGCCGGACGCGGGATTGAACCGTCGTCCTCCCGAATGCGAGTCCAGTGTCTGCACAACCTGACGGTACTAATAAGTCCACCTTATATTTTCCACTTCATCCCATTCACTCGTAACGTAATGCTTCAAACTATCATAAAAAAACGAAGAAGCTAAGTGCGTACAATGGAAAACTCAACGGAAGTTTCAATAAATTGCGCACAAATTCAGGCAACAGCATGGAAACAAGCACATACAATCTTCTGTTTTCACAGCAGCGCGCGAAAAACAATTTCTAGCTCTGACCGCCAGAGAGGTCTATGTATTGCACAATAACATCTATGAAACAGTAGAGCAGAGTTACTGTTATGTACCAACCGGCTCCCAGATCACGAAACTGCACCACGAGAAAATAATGAGAGTCAAAACTTACTGGTACTTTTAAGTACAGTCAGGCAACAAAGGGTTAAATCAGGTGATGCTGATGGAATTAGGTTAGTAAATGAGACACTCAAAGTAGTAGGTGAGTTTTGCTATTTGGGGAGGAAAATAAATGATGGTCGAAGCAGGGAGAATGTAAGTTATAAGGTGGCAATGGCAAGGAAAGCGTTTCTGCAGAAGAGAAATTTGCTAACATCAAGTATAGATTTAAGTGTCAGGAAGTCCTTTCTGATGAATTTGTATGGAGCGTAGCCATGTATGGAAGTGAAACATGGACAATAAACAATGTAGACAAGAAGAGAATAGAAACTTTTGAAATGTGGTGCTACGAAGAATGCTGAAGGTTACAGGTGTAGAGAACCTAACTAATGATGAGGTACTGAATAGAAATGGGGAGAAGAGAAATTTGTGGCACAACTTCACTAGAAGAAGGGATCAGTGGGCAGGACATGTTCTGAGGCATCAAGGGCTCACCAATTTAATATTGGAGGGTAGCGTGGAGGCTAAAAATCGCAGAGGAAGACCAAGAGATGAATACACTAAGCAGATTTGTAAGGATGTAGGTTGCAGTACGTACTGGGAGATGAAAAAGATTGCACCGGATAGATTAGCATGGAGAGCTGCATGAAACCAGTCTTTGGACTGAAGACAACAACAACAACAACAACAACAACAACAACAACAACAAACGGACATTGATTGTGAAGATGATTGGCTCATTGTGAGGAAATCTCCACCCCCCATGACTGCAAGTGCCTCCAAGGGCACGCTCTTTTCAACTAGAGGTCCCCTTCACAAGTGGGCACACTCGTCTTAGGTGATTGTTCATACCTCAGGTCACACCTCCCAACAGGTCACGCCTCCCAAACATCTGATAGGGAGACCAACTGGCAATTTGGAAAGTTAGCAGCTCAGGCAATCTCCCCTCCCCGAGTCTGGCTTGTACTTCTGAACCCTACATGTTGAACCAGGGCTGGGAATTACACATTATCAAGTCACCTGTTACGTGTCACACAGATGGGCCTGCCATCAGGAGCACACTGGGAAGAAAAATAACAATAGGAGCCTCAAATACCAAAGTGGAGAAGGATAGGTGAAGGTGAATGAAGAACGGAAAAGGGAACAAAAAACAGTGAGAGATTGTCCCTGTGTCAGCTGTGGACAATGCAGAACATTACCAGAAACACCACAGACTTGTTCCCCATGGGAGCAGAAAAAGAGTACCAAGAGGATACACATGCAGCACCAACGGGAAAAGATGCTGTAAAGTCTGTGGTCCCATCATAGTCAAGCACAAACCCACCAGAGTGGCGAGACCTGGGTGGGAGGGGGTGGGGCTCCTCACTAAGGGAGCCAATCCACACAGCTAAGTCAGTCATCAGGATCAGGATAAGCTGGACACAGCTCAACTGTTCCTGCTGCTGCTGGAAATGAATTACTCTACACTAAAGCTTTTCCATAATTTTTCTTTTTTCGTCATAAAGCACCCTACTGTGATTCGGAAATTAAAAAGGGTACCAGCAAGGCTGATTTGTACCTGCAAACAAAGCAAAATTTAATTATGTAACCAACTTTTTTAAAGACTGCCACTCATATGTATCAGAGTACAGATACAGATGTATAAACAGAATGAAGATTAATCATGGGTATGTACATGCACCAGATGGCTGCAACAAAAACAGTATAGGAAAGGTAATTATTTCACATTGAACTCTAACAAGAACACCTTGTTTTGTTACAGATTTTACCAAAAGGGTATTTTCATATATGCTGAGTAACTTAAGAGTCATGGGTAGGCACTGGATGTGGTTAAGCACCAAGTCTTATGCATTGCAATTGTCTCAGTAAAGTTCTCATAGCAATAGGCCCTGCTGCCTTCAAATTCAAACTGGTGATCATCTGACTCACAGTAGTATGTTGATCACCCCACATAGCCCTTTTCTAGGTCCCATTTCTTCATCGAACACTTGGGGGTCACTATTACATTTATTTCTTTGTGATAGTGAGTATCTGCCCTAAATGCGATTCATATCAAAAACCCAAAATCTTGTGTAATCTCCAACAGATGATGACAGTTCTTCCAATAACTGTAATCTTACATTCAATGTTTGGTCCACTTACTGTGTACTGCCATATTCAATTTTTATTTGTCTGCAGCACATAGCAGATCACAGCCACAGTTGCACTGCATTTTGGAAATACTGTCACCCTCAGTTCAATGTCAGTCGCCTGGAAACACAGTGCCATATTCTGTACTTGTTAGTATGCAAGCAACTGTTCAGGTACTGTGTCTACAGCACTAGTACCTTTGAGAAAAGAGAGATCTAGTTATGTCATAGGCTATTCCACAGTACTGCCACATTTATGCTTTAGAAACTGAATTGTGTGGACATAACGATTAAAACTGTGGTATCCGTAAAAAGCAAAGCATGCAACACCCTAGACATCTGCATGTCAATCACTTCAAAACACAAATGAAGACAGGCACTGTGACAATGTTCTTTAGACAAGATTGCTCTGGCAGTACCTAATCATATGACAACATACATAAATCTATGCTTTGTGAAAATAAGCCACTTGCCACTTCAGTAATATGCCTCATATTTTCATAAAAATCTGTTTGATAAGTCGATTTGGAAATTGTGTTGCATTGTTTATGCATGATAATTTGTTCACACAGGTGTAGTGAAAAAAGGAATTTCATTCAGGGAACAAATTTCCTCAGAAGTGGAGGATGTGCATCATATTGGGGCTGAAGAAGAATAGTGGTAACCTATCTTAAGCTGTCAGCTATCTTACAGTAAAGCTGTTCACACTGTTGAGCTGTTGTACAGCAACTTCATGCATGGTAACCACATGAGATGAAATTACCTACCACCTATTAGAACAGTAAATGGATTAACATTGGTAAGAGTGCTGTAATATCACAATGGGTCTCCACAGCTCGTAGGTTTGATGCTACTATCATACTTACTTTTATATTTTTGTTGATGACAGCATGTGTTGGCATATATGACTGAAAATAATGGTTAAGAAAGCTGAATTTAAATCTTATACTGGTTAATAGCTGTAAAATTAATATATAAAAAAACAAATGACGCATAATGTCCCTAGTAAGTTGTTTCTTAAATATACTGTAAATTAAATGCACCTGTGGCAAGCTGTCCTAACGTTCATGGTGCAATGAAAAGTATCTTACTGATTTTCCTTAGAGGAAAAGAGAAGGAAAATTCATTGTGTAGTAGGATCTGAACCACAAACCTCATCTGTTATATTAAATAAGGTGTAACCTTTTAAACATATTTAAATTTGTCGATACATGTGCAACAAATGTCACCATGAGAAATGGTTTCTGGATGGGAACCCACCACTTTAAATAACAGCAGCCGCAGTCTGTTTTGCTATCCCCTTGTAGGACTGTTTGCTAGCTCTGCTATCCATTTCTCTTCAACATAAGCTGTTAATCTCTAGCAAAGTTGGTACTTTTTTGGATTGTTCATAAGCTCACAGAATTTCTGCCATAGAACACATTTATCACATTGCCCAGGAATTTATGTTGTGTACATGTTACTGCTTTTCCTTTGGCATAGATATTCCGATTCCACTCATCTCAGTATTACATACTCTTGCCATATCTTGCATACAGAAAATTAGACATTTAATATCTGTTTTGTGTATTCTTTCACCCTTTGCCTCTGCAATGTCATTGCTTTCTCATCAACAAAAAAATTTAATTTTGTTAACAACAAGTTTCCACCATCCCATAGCATTGAGCACAACTTTAACTGGAACATGGCTGTGTCTAGTCATAAGAAATAGTTTATTCCTACTACTGCTTGGTATGTGCTTCATATTGCTGACTAATACATTTTTTTTCAATGTGGTAGCTGGAATACAATTGCTACACGACACTGTAATTAGACAGGTATGTCATTCTCCCTGCAAAGGAGCTCATAGGTGTACTGCACACCTTAAGGAGATGTTGAGGGGCAGAGAGAAAGGGCAAGGATGAGACAGGCAGAGAGAGTAGGTGACAAGATGGAAAAATAGTGGGCGAGGGGTAGACAAAAAGAGTGGCAAAGGAGGAGAAGGAATGAACATGGGAGGAGAAGATTGACTAACAGATTGGAATAAATATCTACCCCGGCAATGCCACGAACTCAGCTGGTTACTAATATACTCCTGATCTCTACAAAACTCACAATCTATGATTACTTCAATTAGCTTTCAACTAGCTGATAACTTTTCTCAATCTACATGCAATATTAGTGATGTAAATGCTTGCAATATTCTCAAGATCATCCTACACGAAATTTAGTCTGGGATCCTCACTGATACAATCACTGTGACAAGATACTCCCAACAGAACTTCAAGAAAATGACAAATATGTTCGAATTAATACAGCTTGTGCAAATCTGAAATACAAAGATATAATTTGCTGATCAGCTTTTCTAACCCACATTCCCATGATTCCACCTTGTGGTACATTTCACTGTGCTCTTTGCAGACACTAACAGCTCTCTGCTACACTGTTACTTCACAGCACAGCACAGCCAGCACAGCACAACACATACTGACTCTGACCATTGTCTGGTGACCCAAGTTTGCCTCATGTTGCAGTGTTGTGCATTTCCTATCCACACACCTTTTATCACTCGTCTTCAGCCTTCACCTGCGTATTGTTGCCCGCATTTATCAACTTAACTTTTCACACTCACAGCTTAGTGCAAATGACTTCAGGCATTTGACACCCATTTCTGGGCAATGTATTATTGTTCTGGTAATCTTTGACTTCTCCTCCTCTCCAATCAACAGTAGTGTCTTGCACTGGACCCAAGATATCATCCAAGATTTTCAGCCGTCAAAAATTATTTTGCATTGACTGCCTGTGTGACAATCAAGGACCTGGTTCTACAAAGCAACACGGTAATTTAATTGAACTCTATTTAGAATTACTTTAGGACTGGCAACTAGAAATGAAATAGCGTGGTGATACATGCAAAGACTGCAGAGCATAAATTCAGTCTATCCCAAGGTGAAGCATTCACTGCACTATGGTATTTTGTTTGCATTCATTTCATATGCTTCTAGTTGCAATGTTACCTGTCATTACTGTTAGCAGTTGTGGGCTGTGCAGTGCTTAATGCTAAAAGCCACTTCAGCAGATGTTATTCAGTGGATATACCAATACATTCCTAACATTTGTAGACTTAGAGAAAGCTTTTGACAATGTTGACTGGAATACTCTCTTTCAAATTCTGAAGGTGGTACAGGGAGTGAAAGGCTATTTACAATGTGTACAGAAAGCAGACGGCAGTTATAAGAGTCGAGGGACATGAAAGGGAAGCAGTGGTTGGGAAGGGAGTGAGACAGGGTTGTAGCCTCTCTCTGATGTTATTCAATCTGTATATTGAGCAAGCAGTAAAGGAAACAAAAGAAACATTCGGAATAGGTATTAAAATCCATGGAGAAGAAATAAAAACTTTGAGGTTCGCTGATGACATTGTAAGCAAAGAACCTGGAAGAGCAGTTGAATGAAATGGACAGTGTCTTGAAAGGAGGCTATAAGATGAACATCAACAAAAGCAAAACAAGGATAATGGAATGTAGTCGAATTACGTCAGGTTATGCTGAGGGAATTAGATTAGGAAATGAGACACTTAAAGTGGTAAAGGAGTTTTGCTATTTGGGGAGCAAAATAACTGATGATGGTCAAAGTAGAGAGGATATAAAATGTAGACTGGGAATGGCAAGGAAAGCGTTTCTGAAGAGGAGAAATTTGTTAATATTGAGTGTAGATTTAAGTGTTTGGAAGTCGTTTCTGAAAGTATTTGTATGGAGTGTAGCCATGTATGGAAGTGAAACATGGACGATAAATAGTTTAGACAAGAAGAGAATAGAAGCTTTCGAAATGTGGTTCTACAGAAGAATGCTTAAGATTAGATGGGTAGATCACATAACTAATGAGGAGGTGTTGAATACAATTGGAGAGAAGAAGAGTCTGTGGCACAACTTGACCAGAAGAAGGGATAGGTTGGTAGAACATGTTCTGAGGCATTAAGGGATCACCAATTTAGTACTGGAGGGCAGCGTGGAGGGTAAAAATCGTAAAAGGAGACCAAGAGATGAATACGCTATGCAGATTTAGAAGGATGTAGGCTGCAGTAGGTACTGGGAGATGAAGCTTGCACAGCATAGAGTAGCATGGAGAGCTGCATCAAACCAGTCTCAGGACTGAATACCACAACAACATATCAATATCACTCTTGTTCAAGGCACTGTGATATAAAATCAGTTGAGAGAAATGGTTTGTGCATAATCTGCCTACATCATCAACATCTTTTGTTCATAGTGCTCCCAAATGTACTGTTGTTGATGAGAAACTTATGCTAAAATAAAAAGAGGAAATTATTGGCTTCAGCATCCGTAAGTGGAAGTAAGTGAAAAATTTGAAAAGATAGAGCATATAAATCCAATACCTCTCAATAAACCAGTTGGCCACATACAAAAACTTACAGGTTGACAAAAACATACAGGCATAAAATAATTAGGCTGATAACTTCTCACTGGCACTTCTACCCAATGGAATTGATATAGGCCTAAATTGAAGATTATGTTGCAAAACATTGATGAAACAAGTAAAAAAGGTACACTGTCCAGATGGGGAACTCAGTAATGAAGCTGTTAAGAAAATTACCACAGAATGTGTGGCGTATTTACCTGCAGAGCAGATTGTATTTTCATTACTAAGAAGGCTTTTATTGGCGACTACAATCAAATGAAGTGCACCTCAGGAATTCAGCACTAGTGACACTAACAAAATCTTAATTTTTTGAATCATAATTGTTGTAATTAGAAGGTAGTGAATGATGTTATCACTACTCTTCTTACTTTCAAACTGTTAAATTCCCATACCTCTACCAAAATGGGTAACTTTCTTGTTACATGGATTTGTAATGTTTGATCAGAAAATGTAATGTCATGTTAACCATAAATCCTGTGCTGTGTTTCTCTCAACAAAACAGATGACTGATACCTTATCACATGAGCAGAGCATCACACATAATATTAAATTTAAATTAATCTTATGTTAGCCGTCTCTGATAGAGTTTGGAGCTGTTGAAAATAAGATCTATTGTAAGTATTTTGTTAACACAATTTGGTCATTTAAACTCAGTAACAAAGTTTCCCAAGGAGTCAAATTTTCAGGAACATTAGATAATGGATTTTCGAAAATATTCTGCATACAAAACAAAATTTATTGCCACAAACAAATCTAAAATGAGAATCTAGTGCAACTCTTCCAGAACCCACTTTCACCTTTGTACACTGATTAGTATGCAAATTAGAGTGTGTTCAATGAAATGTCAGATCATACGAACAGTCAAGGAAGAATGAGGCAACTGCATTTTGCATCTCCATGTGTTCCTGCTCTAGTGTCAATATCAAAGTACTTTTGGGGATAGTATAGATCACAAGCCTCAGTTTTAATTTTACTGTAGATTGTGATTTTACACACAACCATTTTCATAATTTCAATGTTATTGATCTAATAATGTTCCAGTTCTTTAAAATCAGCTGTAGCTTGTACCCGTGTGTCAACAGTTCTCAACCTGTTTTCTCAGGTAATGCTCTACAGACCAACTTTCATGCATGCTATGGACAACCATTTTAGCTCTGGAATTTGCTATGACAGTGCCAAGCACAGATTCTCCCATTCAATGTATCACTGTTAATTTGTCAAGTATTATGTTGAGCACACTTGAACAACGATGTTTTTCAACACCCTCACAGTGCTGTGTAATCATTGTCTGTGAGTACTGTGATCTTTAAGAAATGGGTTCCTTATTCTCTCATAATAAATGTGTGATTACAGTCCATATCCCTGCCTATTAATATCTGATTCTTTGTACACCTACATCTACACCAGACTAGTCACCCAATGTTGCATGGACTGGTACCACTACATCCATTACTTCACCCTTTCCTACTCCATATCAAGGTAGTGTTTGGGGGAGAACAATTGCCAGGAAGCATCTATATTAGCTCTAATGCCTCCTATTTTGTTGCCACACTCATTTTGCAAGACATATGTTGGAATAACTAGTACATCGTCCAAATCTTGCTGTGTACTAAATTACACTGTATCCTCCTCAAAATAAGCACTTCTTTCTCTACTAGTTTAGAGTTGCAAGTGCGTGATGAGGTTCCACTATTGACTATGTAACTAATATAAAAATTAACTACACTATTTAAAGTTCTTATTTGATATGTGTAATAGTAGCATTTTTCCCAAAGTGAGATGGAAACACATCTGACTAATTCACTACCTGATGTCTTAACACTTATCCTATCATCCTGTCCCTTCTTTTAGTCAGCATTTTCTGTACATTTCTTTCCTTAACAGTTCTACTGAGGACTCCATATTCCTTGTAAGTTCACTTAATTTTCAGTGGCATTCTCTAATCCCACATCTGAAATGTTTCAGTTCCCTTCTTTTCATTTTCCGATCACGTCTACCCAGTAAAAATTCCAATATTCACCACAACTGATCTTAGTCCACAGAGCTGGATACTGTTACAAAGAATAGATTTCTACTAAGTGTTACAAACTTTTGTAAACAGCATTAAATTTGACTGTTTGCTTTCCGGGCAAAGACTGTTGAAGGTTTCTTGGGTCTCCAGCCGGGTGGTAGCATTGATATCTTGCGACGTTTTTGACAAAAAAGGAGATGAATGACATCAGAGCCATGATCAATTTGGCTGTAAAAGAGCTGGACACTGCCACAATCGCAGTCCTCAAGAAAGAACTGAATTTTTCCCCTATCCCCACAACAAACCCGAAAGGAGACATTATAGTGGTGTGGAAGAAGCAGTAAGGGCTTCCAAAGGAGGAAGCAGAGGAAGTCAGGTGGGAAACTTCCAGAGTAATTGACAGATCTCAGCTGCCTACAAATCATGTATCTGCGGAAGAACGAGCAGCTCTCTGGTCCCTTAGAGATGACAGTGATATAACGATCCTACCAGCAGATAAAGGGAATGCTACAGCGCTATTAAGCACTGCCGAGTACCGGTAGAAAATAAACCTACTGCCACAATACGAGGCCTGTAAGATGCTGAAGTAGGATACAACCCCAATGATGAGTAGAAAGATGATAGCTCTGCTGAAGAAATCTGGCTTACCTGCGCCAATAAAGAAGTGGCTGTACCCTAGAATGCCAGCAATACCACACCGCTATGGACTCCTTAAGATCCATAAGGGGTACCTCTTGACAGATCGCAGACTCCAACTCTCACAGTTAAAGACTTGCTAGATGCCTAGCAACACTGCCCCAACCCCTTGTGGGACACTGCAGCCACCATGTGAGAAACTCAGCCAAATTCGTAAAAATACTCAGGGAAATGCGACTACAAATCGAGGACCTACTCGTGAGCTTCAACATGACGCCGCTTTTCACTAAAGTGTCCTTCAAGACTCCTTGACACTTTTAGCCCAGAACAACCACAAAGTCAGCCTCTTCGAACAAGCACTAACAACCTACTTTCAGCACCACAGGGAATTCATCGAACAGATTGACAAAGTGGCCATGGGCTTCCCACTGGCTCCTGTGAATTCAAACCTCTATATCGAACACTTCGAGGAGGTGGCCCTTCAAAGTGCCAGACAGAAACCCAAGCACTTCTTCAGCTATGTCGACGACACTTTTGTTATATGCAGACATGGAAAACAGGTGCTAGATGAGTTTCAGAAACACCAACAGCATCCATCCAAACACCAAATTTATAATGGAAATGGAGGAAAATGGATGCCTCCCCTTCCTTGATATTTTAATTAAGAGGAAGGCAGATGGTTCACTAGGCCATGCAGTACATAGGAAGAAGACACACAGAGACCTATACCTTCATGCAACAAGCTGCCACCATCCAGCACGAAGACAAACAGTACTTAAATGGCTCTGAGCACTACGGAACTTAACTGCTGTGGTCATCAGTCCCCTAAAACTTATAACTACTTAAACCTAACTAACCTAAGGACATCACACACATCCATGCCTGAGGCGGGATTCAAACCTGCGACCGTAGTGGTCGTGCAGTTCCAGACTGCAGCGCCTAGAACCCTCGGACACTCCGGTCGGCCAAACAGTACTTACCACGCTGGTACATAGGACGCATGCCATCTGCAACATTCTTCCTTGACTGTTCGTATGATCTGACATTTCATTGAACACACTCTAATTTGCATCCGAGCTGCAACACCTGAGGGAAGTCTTTCTCCAAAATTGCTACAGTGAAACGCAGATCAACAGGGCACTTAAAAGGAAGAAGGAAGCAGTGAGAACCCCATTTTATGATGAAGTAGAAGGAGACAAACGACTCGCTTTCCTTCCGTACATGGTTCCACTCTCAGCCAAAATTGCACTATATCTGGGCAAATATAATATCAAAACCGTTCTCCAACTACCACCAAAGACAGGGAGCTCCTAGGTACTGCCAAAGACCCGCTGATCCTTAACACACCAGGAGTATAAAGCATACCATGCAAATGCATAAAACAATACATTGGGCAAACACAGCACTGTACATCTAAACGCTCTGAAGAACATGTCAGACTAGGCCACACACAAAAATTAGCCAAAGCAAAATACAGCATAAATGAAAAACACACCTTCAATTTCTTAAACACAAAGGTACAGTGCCAAGCATCTGGCTTCTGGGAAAGCATTATCCAAAAATCCATAGAAATAAGGTTTCACAACAATCTGGTCAACAAAGATGAGGGATCTCAACTTGGCGCAGCACGGAACTCTGCGATAGCGGCAGTCCATCGGGAGCTTACCCGTCAATGTCCTCCGCCAGGGACGTAGACAGAATGCATACACCGAGAACCAAACATGGCTGCCAAGGGCGACTGTCATCATCACTGTGTGCCCGCCACTGGTCCACCGCAGCTACCCAAGGTCTAGTAGTGGGGTCCGACCGCACATATAAATACCCGCTCTCCACCAATCTCGACACTTTGCCAGAAGATGG
The DNA here is from genome assembly GCF_021461385.2 of Schistocerca piceifrons. NCBI lineage: Eukaryota > Metazoa > Arthropoda > Insecta > Orthoptera > Acrididae > Schistocerca > Schistocerca piceifrons. The sequence goes on along the minus strand of NC_060148.1, from coordinate 136,077,673 downwards.
GTAGTATGACAATTCCTGAAACGTTGCGAGATATCAACACTACCATGCAGCTGAAGACCTGAGAAACCTTAATCAGCATTAAATTTAGTACACTATGGTGATAATGTGTGAAATTCCATATTCATTTAATTCACTATCACTGTAATGTGCTAAATTTAATGCTGCTTACAAGAATTCTTGCTATCACAATGTTTTCTCTTTGCAAGCAATTTGCGATAAGCAATGTTCCATTACACTGTAAATTTATGTCATGCGTGCTGGATAAACCCATTGTCTTTACGCAGAGCAAACATAATTCCAATAATTCAGTATGTTTTTCATTAAATACTTCAGAGAAAAGAAATAGTATGACAAATACCATACTTATCTGATAATATACTGCTTACAGTTGATTGCTTTACCTCTTACATCTTTTCTATTACAGAACTGTGACACAGACAAATTGACACCTGCTGCAAAGAAGTCTTCTTTGGTACATTTGTTCCAAGAACGAATTTGAGACATTTATTATTTATATGTACAATAAAATTACCATGTGTTACAGTTAATAAACTTATGTTTCCTACAAGTTTCATTCAAATACCATTACACACAACAGAACAATATACCTACAGTCAATTGAAACACTATAAAAATTCTGGAGAAGTGCTCATATCCTAAGTTTTAATGATTCATCATTTATGATCACTGGAATTTACTGCACCCAATGCATTTCATGATATTCATACAGTACTTCATGCACAATGCATCACTGATGTGAAAACTTACATCGTGCTCAATGCCATCTAAATCCTGTTTCAGTTCTAGGTCTTGCTTTATAAGAAGACTAGGCATTACAATCCTTGGTGGATCTTGAAGAAACTGAAAAAAGAAAGAATGGCATATTCAAAGCTTCTGTTCTTGTGCTTGTGTTACACATCAAGTGGGGCTACAAAGCTATTGGTCACATGTATTCACTTACTGGCATTAGGTAACAAGAAAATGTGTCACATTAAATTAGATTTACTTTCATTCCAATTGATTCATACTGAGGAGGTACTACAGAATGTAGGAAATGTCAGAAAAACATGACGAACATTTGAAATCAAAGTTCTGTTTACTTTGGAGGTAGACACATCAGATATCAACCAAACAGAAATTATTTCATCCTTGCCAAGCAGCTACTACTACTACTACTACTACTACTACTCTCTCTCTCTCTCTCTCTCTCTCTCTCTCTCTCTCTCTGTCCCCCCTCCCCCTCTGAATGTGCCAAGGTGAAGGCTCCAATAAGAACATTTTTTGATTTTATGATGATCTCAGCTCCCTATTTTCTGACCTATGTTATTCAGTGGAAGATGATAGGGTACCTCTGCAAAGCCAATGAGGGCACTATGGTCAAGAAGAAACTAAGCAACTAGCAGGTTATATGCAGAATGCATTTTTTAGGTCAGAAAACCACCTGTAAAGACAATAAGCAGGTAAATGCAGGTCTAAGTGTGGGTCACCAAATTTTGGTACTGAGGAAAATACATGTCTAATGTCACAAAAACTAATGCAAACCTGAAGTAAAAGTAAAGCTTTCAACAACCTGGAGTTAGTTATTAACACCTTAGTGCTCTGTTAGACATTGTCTTACTGGATGTGGTACACCACTGGCTTCCTCCAACTTTTGAACTCACTGACACAGTAAGTTACATGAGGACCTAGAGCTTCACAATGGAATGGAAACTGTCATTTTCCACATAGACAATTTCCATGTGAAAAAGTGACAGATGATGCCTGGGATGGAACCCAGAACACTTCAATTTGTAGCCTCACACCCATTCAATAAGCAATCCTCTTTCTCTTAGAAAAGTGTATATGCATTCAAGACAAGATCAAGAGTTTCATTAACTAACAGTGGCATTGTACACAACACTGGAAGGAAAACTAGAAATAATTAGCTACAAAATCAGATATTCCATGCCAAGGACCCACTAGAAATATGCACCACAGAACACAGGCAGTAATACATTATCATGAAAAATCAGTACTGGACAATGAGATAAATCTGCATTTATGTCATTGCATGTTACAGAAATTTGCAATCTGCATGCAGGTAAGTATCAAATGTGAGGAAAAAATAATTTTGAAGTGTCAAATGTGATGTGGAAAAAGTAACTATTTGAGTTCCAACATCCACCCACCATAGTACATTAAGGCTTAAGAAATTGTCTGGTAAATATTGTATACAAATCAAAATCCTCTATCATACTGCAGTGACAGGATATATATATATACTTGTCAGCTACATAATTGAAGATGCATGAATTCAAACAGTGAAAAAGATTTGGAGGAAAATTACATGAATAAAGTACAACATGACATGAGGTTGACCAAATATAGACAACATGAGCCATGCTGTCCATCCATTTCATTGAAGAGATTCAGAGAATCCATGGAAAATGTAGATCTAAATTTCGAGAGGACAATCTGAACTCTCTCATCTCAAAATCATGTCCTGTGACATTAGCACAGGTGTGAAAAAAAAAATTCCTGTGAAAATCTACGGCACATGTTTTCCCAAAATTAGCCTGTGTAACTGTTTAGAAAAACCACACAACAGGAAAACATTTATTCTGTTAGTAATAGATATGCCCAAAATAATAAATTCTCTAAATACAGAGATTGGAACATGAGCACTGGACTACTGAAGCATCACAGATTGCTACTGTTAAAAACAAACTCTGGAAGACAGGAACATACTTCTGCCTAACAAACCTGATAAAGTGATCAGACATGACATAACAGCCAACACACCCAGCATGGGGAATGTTGTGGAATACAGTGAGGACCTGCAAATGTTAACAACTTTACATAGTTACAAGACAGCAGATATCTGTACAGCAAATTCAAATGAAGCTAAATCCCCTGAATCCCCATGGCCAATCAAAAGTTGAACATATGAGAACCACCAAGACAGCTTATATAAGAAGCCTTCCATTAATTTATAAGCAACATCATATCTCGCAAAACATGAAACAAAAAACGAAAACCCCAGAACTTCTGAACAAAAATGTTAGAAAAGGGATCAAAGACATCTCTACAGTTGATAGTTGATGATGCAGATTGTAGCAGAACAGAAGACAGTAACAGAAAAGACATAATTACAATGCTTTGCCTTAGAAATTTTCTCCACTAAAGAACATAAAAATGCATTTCACATTTCTTCTACAGCACAGATACTAAAATTACAGACACATAATTGACTAAAGTGGGGACAGGAGAGAGAAGGAAAAACCAAACTTTTTCTACACAATTGACCATTAGACATGAAGGGGCAGCCATCAGATGAAATAAAACAAGTGGATGTTGCAGGATCACCTCTGGCAATGGAACTGTTATTTTATGGAACAGTGGCATTTCATGGGAATAAAAAGATGCACAGGTCATTTCAGGTTGTAAGAAGAGGCACAGCAAACATGTTTGGAGCTAAAGACCTAAACAGCAGATAATTTTGTTCTCCTATATGATTTTGGAAAGAAAAGTTCCTCTGCATGAATAAAATTGAATCCTACAGTCATTCATGAAGTAAAATTGACTGCTCGATTCACTCACTGTTCTGCTCAATGCAATCAGCCAATACAATTTTGAATACTGGGTGATTTAAGCTAATCAGAAACATTCACATAGTGATCTAGTGACTGTCTAATATTAGAGATTTGTCTAACAACAGATGTAAAAATTTAGTTTGGCTGCACTGATAAGTTATACCTGGATTTCTTGCATTTTATGGGCTGCCACCTTAACCATTATGGACACATCTCTGTGACTATAAGAACTTGACTGAAAAGGGTATCTTTCAGATCATCCTTTTCAATTTCCTTCAGACTTACAGTATTTGGAGTTTAGTGCTGGAGCATCAATTTCCTAAACCAGCAATAGGCAGTAACCAAACTAAAAAAATTTGACTTTGAATATCAGAAGACTTCTGAGTGCTGCCTACTACAAAACATTTCCTATTTATTAACATAATTGCTGGTAATTGGAAGAATAGCATAAAAGTGCCTTAATGAAAAAGTTGCTGGTTCAGATCTCCTAGTAGGAACTACTACTTTTTAAAAAATTCCATGTCTACTAACCAACTGCAAATTTAACAAATACTGAATTGTAATGGTTTGGTAAAAATTACATATTTTTTCATCATTCAACATATTACAACAAAAATTTCGATACATTCATGCGAGATTTATTTATTTTCAATTTGATGCTCTCCATTTTTGTACCAAAATGTAATTTTTTAACAATACTCACATTTTCATGTAACTTTTAACTAAAAATAACTATTAGAGAAGTATGACTCAGCATGAATTACAATTACGATTTGTTTTACATATGGAATTTACATAAAACTAAAAGAACTGGTAGCACTTAGTGTGATCTGAACCACCAATTTTATGATTATTATAATATTATCCTATGCACTCAGCTACAGACAACTATACATTTTTTACACTTGCCACCACTCACAAATCACCCAATTGCAAAATGCATTTCTTGTTTCTACTTTTATGGAAAACAGTATCATACTGCTTTACCAAATAATTGGCTGGCAACTGACCTTCAAATCCTGAACCTAAGACGAAAATCTATGAGGACACACAAGTGAAATCCCTTGGCAGCCCTGGAGGCATGCTTGGTTATGCTAATTGTTTAAGTAACTGATCCTGAAACTAGGAGTTACGGCCTCAAATCTGAGACCAAGCAACAGTTTTCATCTGTTGCTTTGTATGTGTACCAATGCAGTCTCACAGAATTTTTATT